>NW_007748797.1:1626-11555 GCF_000696425.1 Galeopterus variegatus
TCAGAGACAATCCATCTTCCAACCACAGGCTTCGTCCATACCTGTTTTCACCTTGTTGCTCGTTCATGTCTGTATAGTGATCACTTCTTTTTCTTTGTCACAAAACTGCCATACCCGTAGGTCAAATAAGGGAAGGGACAGCTCCTTTGCAGGCACTGTGCTACACTCAGCAGTGCCCTTAATCCTAGAAATCACACAAGGCTGCCTTTATTCCTATGTGCAGGTGAATAGAAAGGCTCAGGAAGTTCAGCTAACATGCCCAGAGTCACACAGGCATCATGGTAAACTAAAACCAAACCCCAGCCTACGGGAATCTGAAGCCCCAGCTGATAGCCTGAGACCCCCCACTCTTCAGCAGTGCCAATTTACTCCAACTCACAGAAAACTTGGGGAGCAAATCCACACTTGAGAAGTCACCTACAGACATATACACAACAACATTCCTTCGCCACACCCCACCCTTATCTCTGATTGGCACTGGGAATACAGAGATGCTGAAGGGTGGCCAGTCTCACGGGGAGCTGTCCGTCTGCGGTGGGACACTGACCCCCTTCCACTTTCTCCACCCAACAGTCCTTTCTCCACACAACAGCCACAGAGACCCTGTGAAAATCAGACCACTTTAACATCATCCCCTCCCCCAAAAAACAATTTCCAGTGGCTTCGAGCCATGCTCAGAATAAGAATCCAGGCTCTGCCCGGCCTGGCCCTTCCTACTCTCTGACCAAAAGTGACACTGTCCATGTGCCAGCCTCTCTGGCTTCTAAGCTGTTTAAATGTTCCTTAAGTGCCACATCTTCTCCTGCCTCACTGCCTCTCTCTGCTGGGACCCGCTCCCTCTAGACTGTGGGTCAGCAAACTACCCACCACCAACCAAATCCAGCTCACCCCTGCCTTTGTGAATAAAGTTTTATGGAAACACAGCTGTATGCCTTCATTTACGTGGATTCTCTGTGGCTGCTTTCAACTGCAATGGCAGACCTGAGCAGCTGCAGCAGACGGATGGGCAACAAAGCCTAAAACATTTACCAGCTAGCCCTTTCTAGAACTAGCTATCGTCCGCTGCTCTCCACCTCAGCAGGGCAGGCTGCAGCCTCTCCCCAGCAGCACCTCTCTCTGCAGCCGCTACCCTCCCTCTGCTCTATCAGGATCCAGGTGGCACTGCTTTTGTTACTTACTGCATCCTCTTCATCACCTGGGCCAGCTCCATTCAGGAGGTGACTCTGTCTGGCCTGCACTGCACCCGGATGGCACGCCCTGCACTGGAGAAGGTATGGCCTCTTCAAAGAGTAAGACTGGAATGCACCCCAGGCACCTACATGGCCATGCCCTCCTGTAACTCCCTGCTCAAATGGCAACTTCTCAATGTGGCCCACCTGACCACCTACCTCCCAGCACTTCATCTCCCTGAGCCTCACAATCCCCTGCCTTGTTGCAGGTTTTTTCTATGGCACTCATCACCTTCTGAGAGACTACCAAGTTGCCCTATTTGGTTTACTGTTTGCCTCCTCCCACCAGAACGTGAGCTCCAAGAGGCAGAATGTTCCACCCTGTCGCTCTCAGCTACCCCCAGGGGCTCAGAGCACTGTTTGGCACGCAGTCGACACTCAACACATACTTCTTGTGGGAATGAATGATGGTATCAATGTGATGTGCAAGGGAGAGGCCTGCCCTTGGGGCGTGGCAGAAGAGGGCAGTCCTAGCTAACTTGTGACAAGTGGGCGTGAGCCAGCATGCTGCTTGGGGTCTAGTTTTGATAATGGAGAAGGTGGAGAGGGAGAGACAGAGCATGCAGTGCACAGGGAACCATGTCCAGGCTGGCTCTGGGCAAGTCCAGAACAGAGCCTGGCAGAGGAGCGGGGCTGTGGCCAGGGCTGCGAGAGGGTGCCCTGCATGCCAGGCCGGGGGCCCGGCCTGCAATGCAGGCAGCTGGGCCACCAAAGTGACCAGCTGCACAGTGGGTGGACAGCCTAACAGCAACTGCATGCAGTGATGCCAAAAACTCCCCAAACATGAACAGGTACTCCTAGAAATGCTTCTTGTTCCCCAAATTTTAACTTAACTATTAAAACACAAATTCTAAAAGGCAGGTATGTATAATGAGAATGGAGGCAATAAAAAACCCCACACATACTCCTGGCATTCCCATTCCTGAAGAAAAACATACACACGCAATTGAGGCCTTTCAATAATTAAGCAAGACTAGAAATTATGCAAATGAAATATATTCAAGTATGCAATGAATTTTAAATGACAGAACTACAGAAAACTTAATTGCTGTATTAGCATGCTATAAAAACACTAATCATAAATGTAAAACAATGCATGCATATACTTATATCTAAAATTGTCCTGGTGACACAAAAATCAAATTGCCCCTCCCACTGTGTTCATATGCAAACCTTCCTCGATATATTGAAAGAAGAAAAGATGATACTGGGGTTTCACTTGTCATTTTTAACCATTGTACTTAGCGTAAATGTTAGATGTTTAATTAGTTTTTGTTTGATGTTTCCGAATACTTATTAAAAGGGAGCCAGAAGTATGATTCTCTACAGCACTAATTTTTAAGAAATTACTACTCTGATTGCATGAAATCTAAATGTTAAGTAGCATTACTGGTAGTACAATAGCATGTTCTAGAATATGTCAGTTCTTCATAAGTGACAAGAGCCACATCTTCATCTTTCTTCATTGAAGCAGCATTTTCTACTCATCAGTTAAAAAAAAAAATGCTCTTCGGGCCGGCCCGGTGGCGCACTGCTACAGTGTGCCGCTTGGAAGCGCGGGGGCGCTCCTGCCGAGGGTTAGGATTCCACATACAGACCGGCCGCTCACTGGCTGAGCAAGGTGCGGGCGCAGCGCCGAGGGTTGCGATCCCCGGTCCGGAACGGGCACAACACTGAGGGTTGCAATCCGTTGCCAGTCACGAAAAAAGACAAAAAGGAAAAAAAAAAAATGCTCTTCAACAACAACAGGATCACGTCAATGACAAATCATGAACACATTGGAAAAATGTTTGTCAGGCCTTGAAAGACATCAACATTCAAGTACAGCTTTGGTTATCTGTCTTTTTAAACAGGACAAGTGATAAATTCTTCTCGATTCTACGTGTTACTCTGTACCTCATGATCCCTGAAGGACTGCTGGACTAGGATAAGCCACTCCTGTCCTCGCCCTCAGTGGAGTCATCCCGGACAACACACTCACAGCTCTCAGCAAGTCCTGCTCAGTATCCCTCCTCCACTGCCCACCTGGCTCTGCTGGCCAGGCCCTGAGGCCCAGGTGTGAGTTCTCTCAGTGGGGCCTCACTGCCCACATAGGTACAGCCACATGGCTTTCTGTGACCTGCTTCCCAGGCCTGTCCCATGTGGAGCCTGAGTGTCCTAGAGCAGCGGTCTTCAACCCTGGGCACATGAGGACCCCAGGAACCTCCAGGAACCCAGGTATCAGTATTTCCTGAGCTCCCAGGTGATACTAACAAGCGACCAGAATGAAAAACCACAGGTCAAGAGGGTGGCCCCAGCCTGCCATGTCCTTGCTGCCCTACTAACCCTCCCAGCCTGCCCAGCCTCAGAGGAGGCACCCCTGGATCCGAGTTCACAGCACACATCCTTGTGCCTGGGTCCACCCCAGAGACCCTAATTTGCTTCATGGGCCTAGGCACCAGGGCCTGTAAGAGCTCCCCAGGGGAGTCAAGTGGGAAGCAACCCTGGGATTCAGAGAATGACAGAGAGGCAGCCTTGATTGGGGAGACTCTTCTCTGTACCCCCACAACCTTGAACTGCTTGCTGGGTCCCTGCCACCCATTCTCCAAAACATCCTTGTGACCCCAGCACTTGCAAAGGGCCTGGCGTAGGCAGATGTCTGAGAAACACCTGCTGAGTCGAGGATGGGTGATCAGCATCGTTTACTATGATCCCCAGATCTTTGATTACAGAAAACATGCTTAGGCTGACTATGCCTGGAGCAGCCATCAGGCAAGAAGAGACTCACACGTGAGCTCCTGGGTCAGCTCTCTGAAGATGAAAGACAGCAGCCGACAATTCGGACCAGCTTCCACCTGTCCACTCCCAGTCCTGACCAGCACCCCTCCACAGGTGGGTGCCCTTCCCCCGGAGGCCCAGAGCCACCTGCAGCATGACCCTGCATTGGCTGCTCCAGCACAGCACCCAGAGCATGGCAAAGGCATGAGGAGCATTTGCTCCCTGCAAAAAAACCAACACTTGTGTCCAACTCGAGCTGCCGAAGTCCCTCCCACCAATTCCTGCACAAGCCAGCTCACCCCAGACTTGCTCCTGCCTATCCCACTCCCACCACATCCCATGGGCCTTGTGACCTCCCCATCTCCCTCACCTGGGGAACACTGACACCCCTTTTGAGATGCCACGTAAGCACACCACCTTGCCCAAGGAGGCCTGGCTGGCATCATCCTGAGTGTGCACTCCCCTGGACCTGCCCCTCCATCCCCCACCATTGAAAGGACGGGCCTTGCTCCCTGACCTCACACTTATTTTTACTCATCTGTCAAGCCAAGCCCAAGAGAGGGCTGAGAACTACCATGTTCACCCCGGTCCCTTGTGTTGCAAGTCCTCCCAGTTCCCTCTCCTGCTTTCCCACCTGCCAGGGCCTTGCAGACTCCAGGTGTGAAGCCTCTTCTCCTATGAAGCTGACCTTTGCCCTTAACCTGCCCCCTTGCTACTGGACTCCACCCTCCACCCTTGGTCCACACTTGCATGTAGTTTCAGACCACATTGCCACCATCCTGATTCAGGTTTGCACCCGGCCTCCTCCTAGGCATGGGCTAGCATCCAGTTCACCTCTGTCTCCTGAGCAAGGGCCTTGTAACCAGCAATAGCTAAATGGATACATGGGCTGGAGAACACCCAGGTTTCTTTCCCTTGCTTGCCAGCATTCCTGGGTGCAGACTCCACCCACATCCCCCACACTCCCACTCACAACCACCTCCTTCTGCTCCCCTGCCCACTGAAGCACAGAGAGTGTACACTCCCACGTCATCACTGTGCAGCATATATCAGGGCCTCGTAACTATGACTTGTGGAGACTGAGAACTAAAGAAGAAAGAACGGTACAAAATAACTCACGTAAGACTTTCCACCAGACGTGGCACATCCTTAATAAATATAAAATTGCTACAAAGGATCTTCAAGATATTTTCATCAAAACTCCCTACAAATTAATCTGGAAAACTTATAACCTATCTTAGAGGACATTTGGAAAACTGGATATAAGCCCTTAAAATAAAAAACACAAAACAAAAATACAAGCAATCGCAGCAGGTCTAACTTTAATTGCAAGAGAATATTTAATCAATAAATATTCGCTGTTTGGAGCTGCATCTGCATTTAGGATTACGAGGTACTAAGCTGCAAATTTATTAAGACTCATTAGCAGGAAAGAGTCTTTTAAATACTGAAAGTCAGACCCAATTTAGATTAAACACTTAGAGTTCCCTATTGACTTAGTTCCAAAAATACTAAGAAAAGAAACGAGAAGAAAGCTGTCTATAAACTATTCTGAAACTTCCAGCAGGGCCAAGCTCACTTCCAGTATTAAGCCAGGGTTAAGAACACGTGGGCGTCCCGATGACCACCATCGCAACCCCATCTCTCCAGAGGGTTCCAGACAGGCGATTCAGTGCTAGGCTGGAGGGAGCCAGAACTCCACTAGTTGACCAGAAAAGCAAACTATTTCTAAAATCAATTTCCTTTTTTTCTTTTTTGCTAACATCATTACTAATATTTAAAAAAGAAAAAGAAAAACCTTGGTCAAACATATCTCCCTCTTTTCGACATATTTGAGACACATTTCTGTTTTGACTCCACAGAGTTAAAATAACCCTCTATGCTGGAACCTTTCTATATCACAGGTTTGAACATATTATAAAGACTTTTTTAAATAAAATCAGGGAAAAAGAATACAGCTGTCATAAGTTACTACTTATTTTCTGCCAGCCTTGTCAAACCAAGCTTGAAATTAAGCAAAGAATGGAAAATGTCATCTTAGTCAAGGCAAAGGTCTGTATCACTGTGTGACAAAGACAGGGCAGATGTCTGCACTGTGGCTGGGGGGCCACACTTCAGGCGGGGACAACTATAGCTGTGCTCCCTGGAGAAAGACCACGCTGACAAGCGGCACACAGACACTTACCGAGAGAAGCTTCCATGTAATTGGACGAACCGGCTTAGGGATTCCAGACCAGCTCAACTTCCGTAACTCTTCTGTTGACAAAAAAAGGGACAAGGAGAAGCAGGGTTATCAAAGGTCAGCAAGCTTCCCCCAGGGCTTAAACATATCCCACCACTGTTATTAGGGTGCAGTGAGTCCCATCAATAAAACTATAATAAACCTAAATGATAAAAATTTCAGATACTGATTGTTCTCAATAAATGAGAGAAGTTAAGTTACCATCCTATTCAAATAAAGCCAAACGTTATCTGTTTACATTTAAATTCTAGAGAGTACCTCTTTGCAAAATGTACCCCAAGTGTCCCTGGAGCCACCCTGGGACAGATGAGGCACCATCACTTCTTCCTCCTCAGATGAAGTACAGAGGACACCAGCCCCCTTCCCTCCCACTTCCTTCAATTTCTCTCTCCCTTCCCCCTCTCCTGAAGGCTATTTCCCCACCTTGACCACCTTAATTGTTTTTTCTTTCTTTCTTTCCTTCATCCTGTCTTACTCTCACTATTTACTGTTTAAGGACACCTATAGGAAGGTGATTTTCTTAGTATTGGTTTTGAAAGAAATTGTTTCACGGAGATAAGCTTGTTTTTACACAGCATTAATTAAGAACGTAGCTGAGTTATACACACCAAGAACAATAAAGTCTTCAAGGTACACTAATACAAGTAATTGATGCTTTTACAAATACCTGCAGGTGGGAAAAGTCACAAGAGGGAAGGGGCTGGCCAGAGGCAGAAGGGTCCTGGAACAAAGTCCAGAGCCTATTAAGGGCAGGCAAGGGCACCACAGAGTGGAAGGGGTGAGGATAATGGACCCTGAATTCTGTCTGGCCTTCTGTCTCCTTGAGTGTCTCATTCACATGCCTCGAATAGCTACATAACTCATTTCAATTTTCAGGTATATCAAAACTGTCAAATCCCACTGAAACCGAAGTAATTATTTCTTTAAGTTAGGAATCCACCATTAGTTTCTTCTCCTAACAGCTTGGAGCTAATGATTAATACTAGAAATAAAAGAAATGATTAAAGAGAAGACTTTCATAATACAATCAACAAAATACAAAGTCCTGACATCTAATCTTTTTCCAATTACTAAAGCCTAAGTAAAATAGTACGGAATAATTGGGCAACAGTACCAGCAATAACTTGCATTTTATGGCAATCTCAGAAAATATCAAATCTTCCCCAGTTCCCTAAGGATATTATGAAAAGCAGAAACCTAATATCTGAACACCAATAACGTAATGTTTACAAATCATGTTCCCAGGGCCTCTCCCTCTGCATAACTCTGGGGGTTTTTTTATTACAGGTTATGAAGAAAGCTGAAAGAAAACTCAGTTGTTAATGTTCTCTGAACCTGTCTCCTCATTAGAAGAAACTCACAAAAATTTCAAAAATCTTGAATATACAGCACAAGACAAAGTTCTAACTTTAAGTTTTAGTGTTTAAAGAGAGCTTTCAAATACATTACCCCATTTGATCCTCAAAACAGCTTGAGTTAATTAGGGCAGTGATCACCATGGTGTAAAGAAGAAACAGTCTTAGGTTAAGTGACTCAATTAAGGTCACAAAGGAACTAATTAACCTTCAATACAAGGATCTTTTCACAATATTAACTCCCATATTTAAGACTTTCTGTAGCCCAGACAAATCTCACTTATGAATACAGAAAATAAAATAAAATCTTAGCAGATCAAAATACATCAGCATAGTCAAAGAATACACACATAAGTAGGATTTACTCCAAGAATGAAAGGATGGTTCAACTTCAGAAAATGCTGTAATATTATTGATGTGTTGGATAGGGTTAATGGAGAAAAGCCAGGTGACCATCCTGATGGATGTCCAGTGGAGACTTTCACCCAGGGCCCATTCACCCCTGCCACCTTTCCAGCAGAATCCTCGCTGTGCAAAGTGACCACACCTCCCACCAGCAGCCCTGGAGGTGGGGAGTCAGCCCAGAAGAAGCTGTACCTACCTGCACCCCACTCCAAAGTTGGGCCTGACTGGAGCCTAGTAGATCAGCCACTGACTCACCAGGGGCCTGGGGCCCTCCTTCTGTGAGCCCCTGGGAAGAAAGCAAAAGCACGGGGCTTCTGAGAAAGTCCCTCCCTGCTCTTGGACGGTCTTTTGGAGGCAACCTTCTCTTTCTTCCTCTGAAAGCTGATAGGGTCAGACATGAGGCTCAGGACTGCTGCAACCTTCTAGCACAAGACCAGCCTGAGGATGAAGCCAACCAGGAGAGGGAGGGAGAACAAGGAGACAGGCAGGAAACGGAGGAATGAGTTGAACCAGACGGCCAAATATAAGAACACTCCAAAAGCAACAGCTTTTCTCTACCACCAAAAAAAATAAACAAATGGAAAATGTTACAAGCATAAGCTCGACAAGAGCTGTATAATACCACATGAAGCTTTAGGCTGCATTTAAAGACACACATAAATAGAGGAAAACACCAAGCTCACTGACATCACCAAGTATTTAAGGAGCACTTCCTCTGGGCCAGGCACTAGGCTAAGGGTAGGAGAATTACAACACCAAATATAGCCCCCATGCCTAGAGAGCACCCCAACCCTGTGCTAGAAAGCTCACCTGTGCCTAGAGAGCACCCCAGTACCTGGAAAGCCCCCCTGTGCTTCGCAAGCCCACCTTGCATTCCAAGGACAAGGCAAATGCAGACTTACAACTAGACTGGCAGAGAGTGCCATGAAACACAGATGGAGAATTCTACTTAGACAGGAAGCTCAGGGAGGTTCCTTGAGGAAGTGACAAGTGACACAGACCTGTGGATGAGGAAGAGTAAATGGGGTGAAGAGGGGAGCCAGCAGGGGAGTATTCTGAGCCCAGAGAACAGTTTATACAATGCCTGGGCTGGTGCGGAGAACAGACTAGAGGGGCCAAGAGTGCTTACAAGGAGACCTTGTGATGGGCTGCTTAGAAAGCCCAGCGTAGAGGTGATGGTGACAGCAAAACAAAAAAAAAAAAGCAATGACCAAAGGGAAATTAAGGAGCTAACATCAAGACAACTCAAATGAGAGACTGGACAGACAGACCTGAGACTCAAAAAAAAATTTTTTTTTAAATCACTTAAAAAATAAAAGCCAATCAAAATTCCACTGGGATGTGGTGTATGTGTCCTGAACTTGACACAGTGACCCCCAAGTTCACCCAGAAAAGCAACAGCATGGGAACAACCAGCACTATTCCCACAGAGAGCAACATGAAGGGACTGTGCTAATAGAGGAGAAAACGTGTCACAGAGCACAGCAGCTGAAACAACGGGGTCTGAGGGAGACCAGGACAAAGAAGTTAGTGACACACTGAATGGTTCAAAAATACATCATACACAGACGACCATTTAGTTATGACGAAAACAGCACGTCAGGGCTAGCCAACCCAAGACGTCCACATGGTGTGGCATCTACTTTACACGAGAAAATTAGACTGCATATCCTAACACAAAAAACGTAATTTCCAGATGATTAAAAATCTAAATGGGGGCCGGCCCGGTGGTGCACTGCTACAGTGCGCCGCTTGGGAAGCGTGGCAGCGCTCCCGCCGAGGGTTCGGATCCCATGTGCAGACCGGCGGCTCACTGGCTGAGCGAGGAGCGGGGGCAACACCGAGGGTTGCGATCCCGTTGCTGGTCCCGGTCCGGTACGGGTGCGACACTGAGGGTTGCGATCCATTGCCGGTCACGAAAAAAGACAAAAAGACAAAAAA
>NW_007748798.1:0-4652 GCF_000696425.1 Galeopterus variegatus
CTGGCAGCACAGCGCACACTTCACACGCTCTCTCTGTCCTCTGGCATGCTCACTCCAGACCTGTCGCCATCTTGCTCCCTATCTCCCCCTTTTAAATAAGAGATCCTGTAAAATTTGTATTCTGTTCAAACTGAGCAAATAATAGGAGCCACACTAAATATTGTTGAGTTTAGGTCAGAGATTGAAGGTGAAACTAATACTACAGCTACCTCACCCTAATTTTTATCACTTCCAGACTCTTGAATATGTCTAGGCCCTACCTATAAGTATAGTTAAGACTTCCTTCATTCCTGAGCCCATCATTGCAAAAGCAGAACATACATATGTGTTTTGAACAATACCATCCAATAAGGACTGAAGTGTAATCATGGATCTTGGATCATTATGTGTGTCAGGAATGAGTTCTAGGATCTGCATAGCCTCAGATAGACTAAATGCCTGAGAGTGTAAGAGAGAGCTGGGAACTATCAGAAGAATATTCAGGGGAATATCCTAATGACTATGGGAAAAGGAAAAGGTATCCTAATGATTATAACAAATACAAATAGTAAGGGATATATGTACTTAAACTTTTGACTTTATCAATTCGAACAGTTTACCTGTCGTACAATTCAAGCAACAAAGAATATGAATATGTAGACAATGATATGATAAACTATCGTTATCCAGGACATTAAAATAAATCAACAAAATTAATATGGATAGGAAAACAACCATATAAAAATTACACAAAGGCAATGAACAGAGAGTTCACTGAAGAGGAATCACATAAATCAATTAAAATAACCAGTCATTTGCAATTATTTAAAGGTAAATTAAAACTTAAGATACTAATTCTCACTCTTCAAATTACCAAGGATTAGATTCTAACCAAGTCATCCCTGCCAAGCATGTGTGAAAGAAACTTATTCTCACATATATTGCGAGAATGTAAATTGGTACCCCATGGAAAGAATTTTTATAATACTCAGAAAAATAAAAATCATTTTATAACTAATCACTATGTTAAAAAAGTGCTAGCTATACACCTAAGTCTTTACAAAGGGCTCTGAGAATGATTTTGTATTTCTGGATTGTTAATAAAAGCAAATACTTGCAAACAACCTATTCCTTCTGAAGATAGGAGAGATATAAAATACAGCGTAATCATACAAGAGAAGACTTTATAGCAGATAAAATAATGAACTAGGTTTATGTATGACCCCTGCATAAAATTCAAAGCTTAACACTGAGTGAATAGAGCAAGTTCCAGAATTTTAAGAGTAATAAGATAGCCTTTATGTTAATTTTAAAAAACATATAAATATACAAAATGGTTAAATGCACAGTTGGTCTTACTGCCACTCCGTGATTCCATAGTGAGAATTGGCTCACATGCAGTTAGTAAACACAAGATTAATATTAGAATAGGAAGGAAGTCACATTAGTTCATACATAGTTTTTGCGTTTTGCATAGCTTATTAATATTTTGCACCATCAAATAATAGTAGGTGCATACAGAGCAAGACACAGAGGTATACAATTCTGCATAGGATACAAATTCACCAATGGTTCTCTTAAGTGTGACATGGGAAACCCTATGGGTCCTCAAGATCCTTTCAGGGAGTTCACAGGTGGTAACTATTCTTACAGTAATATAAATATATTATTTACCTTTTTTATTTTCATGTTTTCATAAAGCACAGAAGAGTTTTTCAGAGGCTGTGTGGTGTGTAATTTTGTGACAGATTGAAAACATAAACAAATATGAAGATCAACTAATTTTAATTAAAGCCAGTATTAAAGAGATTTATAAAAATGTAAAACACTGTTACTGTTCTGACTTTTGTTTGTTTGTTTTGGAAAATATACTATTTGTCAAACGTATTATTTGTGTTTGTGTATAATAGGTTTATTATTGCTTTTTTAAATAAATGATTAAGTCCTTATATTTAAATTGTTTCATTTAAATTGTTTCCACATAAATAAAATCCCTTTGGAATATTCAGTAAGTTAAAAAGAATGTAAAGGAGTTTTGAGAACAATTTTGAGAACGACTGTGCTATACTTCTTTATATTAACTTACTTATTTTATCTTGGAAGTAATTGATACATAGCTCTTCATAATATTTTTGTATTTACCCTTGTCTTTATCATTTAGCATACTGAATCCGTCATTTCACCTCCTTTTTTCAAGTTACCTTTGCCATTTTAAAGGAAAAGTTCAAAGTTTCTTAGAGCACTTTTAAGTTACAAGGGTTGTAATGCCTTTTAAATTTGTATGATAATCTTGAACATTTTTATTATTTTTATTTTATTGTTATATTCTTCTTGTTACAAAGTTGTGTAGATTATGAATGGTTTACAACAGTTTTTCTTATTGTCTTATTACTTTTAGTGAGTGATTTTGCAGAAATTATGTTTTAAAAAATTATGTTGTATTTTGACAAAAACCCTTAAAGTATGATATTTTAATAAATGTAACCACACAGCGTATATCATGTCAAAATGTGGTTATATATTTAAGTAAGTGTATTAGTCTGTTTCTGTTGCTTTTAACGAAATATTACAGAACTGGGTGATCTAAAAAGAAAACAAAATTTATTGCTTGCAGTTTCTGAGGCTGGTAGATCCAAAGTCCAGGGAACACAGCTAGAAAATGCCTTGGTGGTGGCGACAGTGATGACGGGATATCACATTGTGAAAATGGTGGAGCAGAGGGAGCAGAAAGAGCAGAGAGACCAACCTCCTCGCACAGTCTCCTTTTAAAGCCCTCAGAACCACACCCCTGACCACCATTTTTAATCCATTTACCATGGCATGGTCCCACACGGTCCCACCACCTAATCACCTCTTCAAGGCCCCACTTTCAATTTCCATAATAGGCTTTCTCACCCTTTCAATGATCACAGTGGGGGCCAAGTTTTCAATACATAAAATTTGGGGACACAATCCAAGCTTCAATGAGTTTGGGGAGGGACATTCAATACACTATTGTAAGTACAAAATATAAAAAAAAAAAAAAAAAAAAAAAGAGGATCTTAAAGGCCATAGTGTAAATGTATGATAGAGGTTTCATTGCTCAGTGAGGAGGACACGACTGAGGAAGCTGGATAAATATAAACTTTTTATAAAAATATGCTTGAAGTTAACATGAGAAAATACTAAGTTACCAAATACAATGGTTGGTTCACAGATGCTCTTTTGTTATTCTTTGTTATTCTTGGAACTTGTCTGTATTTTCAACTTTTTTTCAAAATAAAACTTCAGTTAAAAATTACAGGTAATAATGAGCCTAATCCAAAGCCCCATTTTAGAAGGAAACAAAAGAATGATAATCAAGTAATTTCTTTATGTCACACAAATAAAGGAGAAAGTAGTTTATTATCTCTAAAATCATTATGTGCTAAACTCAAGTGGTAGCCTTTACTATACATTTTGGAATCAGTCACATATTGCCAAATTTATTTACTAATAATTGCGCAGCATATCTATGAGACAGGCAAGGAAATGTGCTGTGGAATACATGGAAAAAATGTTTTATTTAACTTGATGGTATTACAAATGCATGAAACAACCTTCCTGAAGGAGGTGAATGGAAAAAGTGTTGATCTAAGTAACATTGGAAATGAGTGGCATCTGTAAGACTAAAGGCAAAAAGAGCTGTTTATAAGCACTGCACTGTAGTTGAAAAGATTGTTTCCCAAGGAAGTATAGGTTAACAATTCCGAAACTACCATACATATGTACTGGAATTGAACAGTTAAGTGAACGCACGGTGACTGGTAGGGCTCAGGGTTTTTTTCTCACTGTTGGAGTAGGAGTTTCTTGATAAGCTCAGAAGGAGACCCAGATGACCCATGTGGTAATAAATTTGAATTGGAGACATTAGTATTAAACCATTTTAGCCTAGTATAGCTACAAATGATTACATACCAAAATATTTAAAGGTATGTATTACACACATATATCTTATATACTATCAACATGACTTCACTGTTGATGTTAACCTTGATGGCCTGCCTGAGGTAGTGTTTTCCAGGCTTTTCTATCACAAAGTTATTTTTTTTAATGTTGTTCAAAATCTATGCACTCTTTGGAAGGAATTCACTATGGATAGCTACACTTAAGGAATGGGGAGTTATACACACAGGTCAGCATACATATATTTATTTCCTTGCTCTCTCAGCTAAGAATACTTAGAATCAGTGACACCCCAATAGTAACAAGAATGCCTAATGCCAAGATAATTGTTTCTAATACCATTTTCCATTGAAGAAAAGCAGGGTTCCTTTACTGATTTTAGGATTAAAGTAGGGAATATACCAGATGAGCTTGGAAATTTGCATAACACTCAAAAGTAAGGAGGTACTTAAAAAAGAAAAAAGAAAAAAAGAAACACACACTCACAATGATAGGGGTACATCAAAGGTATGCAAGAGCCAACTGAAAGAGCTCCCTTTGGCCAATCTGATAAAGTGGTATTGTATTAGCCCAAAGTATAAAATAAATATCCATCAGTCAATACTCATTTAATTAAATAATTAAATAAATACATAAATAATGGAGAGTAGGAATCTTCTTCCATATGAAATATTTTAAACTTATGTATACACTCAGTCCTTAAGAAAGTGAAACATATCTCTACTCCTTAAGCATGGGTGCCCATAATG
>NW_007748798.1:5500-7303 GCF_000696425.1 Galeopterus variegatus
TTAATCATGAGCAAAACATTAGCCAAGTCCCAATTGTGAGTCATTGTACAAAATACTTGACCAATACTCCAGCAAACTGTCAAGGTTATTAAAAACAAGTCTGGGAAACTATTAGGACCAAAATAAGCCCAGGGAGAGAAAATGATAAATTTACAGGTATTTATTTGATATACAGAATGAGATCCTGTTGCTTTGCCTCACACAGATTTGTCACCTTTCATCCCCTAGGTGATGGAGCCACAAAAAGGATTACTAAAAGCCCATTTCTTCCAAGCAGTGAGAGACCCTGAAGGGGTTGATTTTCTGGAACCCTCTAAAAAGGCATTCCTTCTTTCTGGTAATTAACCACAACCACAAACTGGAGTTCTCTTCCTGCATTTATTCTCCAGACCAGGAAGTTACAGGAAGAAAACATAGGTGGGGTTATAGTTTAACAATACAGGCTGATAACATCAGTGAAACAAGCAATGTGGCATTCCATAATGCAATTTGCAAAAGGTTAAGTCAATCCACCAACAAAAGCTTGATCTTAGCGAACACTGCTTTTCCCTACAGCAACTTCCCAGTATCTTTACATATCAATCAAGTAACTTGTCTGTCCTTTAGCCAGCAACTTTGCTGTGCTACAACTCTCCATCCACATCAGAGACCCTAGACGGAGGAAAGTTTCCTGTCTTTTGTGAGGTTAACATTTCTATATGTAATTTCAAAAGGTTAGGCTAAACCTGAGGCCACAGGGCCCTGGTATATAGGCCATGTGAAATACATTTTCTCTGTAAATGTTAGTGTTCTCTACGAGATCCTAGAACAGAGCAAAGAACATTAGGTGAAAACTAAGTAAATCTGAATAATGTACGAGCTTTAGTTAATAATAATGTATCAATTTTAGTCCACTGATTGTGACAAATATATCATACTAATGTATGAAGTTACTTGTAGGGGAAACTGGGTACAGGCCCTACAGGATCTCTCTAGTATCTTCACAGCTGTTTTGTAGATATACCATACTGAAATTAAACTTTGTTAAAACAAAATAGGATAGGTGGTAATGATTTTGCATTTGCAGCTAGGCATAAGGTTAAGATCCAGTCAAGTGGGAGAATTTGGTCATATGATAAGGAGGAGAGAATATTGTGGATCATGGCCCCAGAAGAGCTATAAATAGGATGTATAATAATTACATTGACAGTGGACAGTAGGAAGTAAGGGTTGGTGAAAGAATAGAGTATTATGGTAGAGAAAGTAGGGGGCACTAAAATTTCAGAATTTTTTGCCTTACTTTTGGCAGTGAAACATGAAGTGGGATAGAACTCAGATACTAAAGAGTGGAGTTGGGTGTAAATTAGTTAAAACTTGAAAAAAAAATGGGACATTTTAGAGATACTTGGCAGGGACTGGGAAAAAAGTTAAAGGTAAGTTAAAGGTCTCATGGGCATTATTGTTTGCAATGACACATTCTATTTAAAAGAGTCTGTCCCTTCCCCATTCCATAAGGTAGTCACCAAAAGATCACACTGGATCCAATTTTTTTTTTTTAAATCTACCTTGCTAAAATTCAAATTTTATTTTTTAAATTAAGTAATTTATTATTGGAACATAGTTCATTGTACATATCTGTGGGGTGCAGCACTGAATTTCAATGCCTGTGTGCAGCATGTGATGATCAAATCAAGATAATTAGTATATTCTTCATTGTACAATATTATCCATTTTTGTGGCCCTGTTTACCAATTTTTAAGCATAATTTAGAATAATAAATAATTTCCAATATTTTCTAAAATAATAATTTAAAAATTTTTAAAT
>NW_007748798.1:7907-11553 GCF_000696425.1 Galeopterus variegatus
TAGATTAGATATATAGATTTATTAGAAGTCTTACTCCAGGAAACTAAGATGTGTGCCATGAATACTTATTTTTAAAATTATATAGGTGTATAACCTTCTCTGGCACTCCACAGCTTCCTGGTATTAAAGTGCGTTAAAATATCAGCTTTGAGAAGAGACAAGGCATCTTGTTAATTTTGATGTTAGTTGATCTTAGTAAAAAGCCCAACATAGAGTTGACACTCAATAATACTTTGTAAATTGATACCAAATGAAATACTGAAATTTGGGTTGGGCATGGCAAGGTGATTTTAATAGGCTATAATTTTTGGTAGGGGAATAGAAACATATTAGAGGATTTTAACTGATTTATGCAAAGTTTTAGAATTAAGCAGACACAGGTTCTAAACTTAATTGCACTAAACTGCTGGGTGAAACTGGGCACATTACTTTTTTAGCCTGCTTCCTCACAAATAAAATGGGAAGTGTAGTAATTACCTTATAGGGTTATTACAAATATTAGATGTTATGTTATATGTAAATTACTTGGCAGGTTGGCCAAAGTGTCAAGGTTAAAATTTGCCATTTTTATTACTAATATAGGAGAAAGTTAAAATGAAATTCTCTATTTCAACTTAAGCAGCAGCCAAAATGGAGAGGAGACAATGAATGCTCAATACCTGAAGTGAGATGCTACCTCACCAAGGCAGAACATTCCATGAGAACAAGAATCCAGCCTTGCCAGCATTGACCTGCTTCTACTTCACGAGGATGGATGAAAGGAAACTGTAAAAGATGACAGATATTTTCTTTAGGGTAGTTAGTATGCTATCCATTTTTATTCTCTTCTAACAGAGAAAGAAAAAGTACTTCATACTCAACCCAAGCCAAATGAGAACAGTATAAGACAATTGCTTGGAGAATTTTGTGTGCTCTTGAGTTTTAGACATCTGAAAATTACTAACGCACGGAAATGTTAAAGGCAAAATGCTGTGGCTAGGTAGAATACCCAAGATAGCCCACAGCTGACAAATATTTATGCTCACAAAGTCTTGCATCTCCATAATTTGTTAGGCAAAAAGACCTTGTATTTATTATATAAGTGACATGAAAAGGAGAGCCACCTGCGATATAATACAAGACTTAGAAGGAATGTGTGCACAGAGTTACTTTAAACGGACAGTGTTAAGAAATACAAAATTGCTTTTCGCTTGCAATCTACTAGGTACAACTCATTCGGTACACTGATTACATTAGTATTACTATTAAAATGATAAAGTTCAAGAAATGTNTTGAACACTTGATCAACAGATTGGCCTTCTAACCTATATGTTTACCTGTTTTCTTTTTTTTTCCCAAGAAGTGATCTCAACAGAATGAAGTTTTCAGAAAAAGGTGGTGTTTATGAATGTAATGTACATAGAGGCAGTAATGATGTTAAAACTAAGAAGATAAAAATAGGCAACTAATATTGCATGTAAGAAACAATAAGCGTTGGTGGACTTGGGAGAAGTAAAGGGGAGAAGATCTTGAAATAGTCCCAAAGTTCTAAGTCTAGGTGATAGGAAAATAATAATATGTTATTTAGAAAAATGGAAATTAGAGTAGACAAACTGTATTGTAGGGGCTAGTGGAAGTAGATGAAAAAGGAGAAATTCAAAGGGGTCCATGTTTAATTAATAAACTCCATGTTGAAGCTGGGCTAAGGACTGTCATAATATGACTTGTCATACTATGTACTTTATGTATTTAAACTAAATTTTAAATGGTCACACATATAGTGGTAGATGTGATAACTCCTAAAATCTTCATAAATTTAGAAGCAATAATTTCTGTCACTTTTGCTAAGATGTATTTCAAGTACTTTAGATAACCGGTGTTATCAAGAATTTACCTCCACAAAATAAATCTAATGTGATTGGTAGGAAAAAAATAATCTGCATTGATAGAAATCTAAGATATTGACAACTTATTTAAAAATGCAAATTGTTTACCAAATTTTAAGAGAATTAAAGTTAAGTGGCAAAAGAATGCTTTTAAAATTGGTCAGAATGACTGAAGATTTCAATATCTGATTGAATTCTAATTATTTTTTGGGGTATAATTTATGCTTGATCTCTGTTGTTAAGTATTTTAGGAATGGCTGGAGATACTTTGAACTTGATGTTTATTCCACTTCCTTGAATATAACATCAATGTGGAATATATAACCTGTTTTTTTCTAGTGACAGAAAACTATTTTATTTTCCAAAGTCCTTAGAAGTCAATAAGCCAATATGTGAAGCAACTTTTTTAAGAAAAACATTATCCATCTCATTGTATAGAGAAGGTAAACAAATTAAAATGTTATGATTCATATTCAATAAGAAAACAATACAAATTAAATGATTGCCTTTCTAAAAATCATATATTGATAGGTGGAATATATTATAAAATGAATATATGTATATATATAATGAAGTTTAATTAATAAATTAGGCTTAGTAAGAGATTAAAAACAATAACTAATAATAAAATAGAACAATTATAACAACATACTGTAATAAAAGTTATGTGAATGTGGTCTCTCTCGAAATATCTTATTATACTGTACTGGACTCACTTATTTTTGGACCTTGGTGACTGCAGGTGACTACTATCTAGAAGTACACATAGACATGTAGTATAATCATGGAGTGTAAATATGGAAAGTTCGTACTCATGTGAACTAAAATTGTTTTAATGTCATTATTATTATTATCTTCTAAAGTTACTGATTATATCTCAAATAAAAGACACCTTTTCGGAACCAGAAACTATTTTCTAACAGAAACAAGGAATTTTAAAGCATTAAATTTTATTTTATTTGCTCTGAAAGAGCCACTCTATATTTTAACGATTTATCTATATTTAAGAATATATTGCTAATAGTCTACTATTAATGTCGCACATTCTATAGATTTCTAGACATCTAATTTTCTTGCAGAGAAAGTTAAATGAAGCCTTTTCTTATAAAGATTACAGATAATAAAGTTTGCATGTGTAACAATATTATTAATTATAGTGTTTTGAACATTGGTGATAAAGACATTCAGTAAGGTTTCAACAGGAAATATTCAAGCATTACATAGATTTTTGAGATAACTAGCAATTCGATAATTCTTTGAATCTTTTTTAATTTCTCATTCATTCATAATGAGATATGTGATATTATGCAGAACAGTTACATGTTATATTTTTAAAATAGTGTTCACAAACCTCTGTTAAGTAAGCACTCTTCTCAATGCCGAATTGATAATTACTTCAGCAAATACTTCTGTAGAGCTTACTATGTGCTCTAACAACTCTGATGATGTTAATTACATAATTTTCACAGCAGTGTTCTGGATTGGATACTAGTGTTATTTCCATATCATAGATGTGGAAAGTGAGCATAGGAAATGTTAAGTAACTCGCCCCACGTCACAGAGCTAGTAAGTGGCATGCCTGGGGGATATGACAGGACTTTTAACTAATGTGAACATACTACTTCGCACACTCTTTATTTAAAAATGCAACGGATGTCACTGGTCACATAGTTTCTATTTTTCCTACTTTATGAGAAGACAGTTGGTTCTAAGCCATAAAAGGATATTTTATTTAAAAATGGTTAAAATTGTGGACAATACCCCAATATATAATGACAAGA
>NW_007748799.1:0-714 GCF_000696425.1 Galeopterus variegatus
GTAAAATACAAATATGAAACAACAATAAATTTTAACCAATAACCATAGAGTATATTGAAATAAAAAAAAGTGGTTTTTATTGTATGGCTTCAATCAGCTGCTTTATTGTCCTGTTTTATTTCTTGCTGTATAAGACTGCATGAATATATGCAATCTATTCATCAGTTCTTCTATTAATTAGTATTCAGATTATTTCCAATTTTCACCTATTATGAAGAAGGCTGCTAAAAAACATGTATACATATAGAAAATGCAAATGAAAGTAGTATATTGAAGTAGCAAAAAATAGAATAATGCTAAAAAGCATATAAAATCATGAAAGAATACTATCAAAATAAGGATATTATTTAATTATGAGTCATTTAAATCAATTAAAATACTCTACTCATCTTAAATGACAGATATTAATGGATTGCATTAAAGCACAACACTTTTAATTCTATACACAGTCAACTAGAGAAAGATTGTAAATGGAATGACTCAAAATATTTAAAGGACATAAGAAGCAAATAATGTAAAAGATGAACTCATTCTGAAACATTAAACGAGGCACAGAGGATATGAATGTTTTATAGACACATTGGAAATGAAGTCATTTAAATCATGAATATTTTTTACCAAATGCTGCACCAAATGCAAAAAAGGCATTACAATTCAACATTCAATCTTAATTTGAAATGCAATGACAAATATATTGAGCTTTAGAAAACAGAA
>NW_007748799.1:2890-3683 GCF_000696425.1 Galeopterus variegatus
TTGACTGAATAGAATGTTACCAATTTTGTCTTGTTAATAAAGTTGATCCATAAAAAAAGTTTAAAGAAAAAGGACAAAGTATAGAACCAATATCTGCAGATGAGTGGTTAACATATTGCATAGAGTGCCCAGCAAAACACTGAGATTGCAGTAAAAGCCCAATAAGGTAATGCGTGAATGAGGTGACCCAGTAGTTCCTAAAAAAGTAAACAGAAGCAGCCAGTTACAACGAGGAAGAGGAACAAGAATGAAAAAGAAAACGGAGAAGAGGAGGGGGAGGAGAAGAAATCCAAGGGAAAGATACGTAAATAAAAATAGCAAATGTAAATTTTCAAACGTAGCAACAAGCAAGCATGAGAATACTCTCCAGCACTTCCTGAGGCCTCCTGTCACTCACTCACAAGCTTATGCACACATCATTCAACGAGGAATGCAACAACGTTTGTGAGCCCCTGGCACACTGCCAATGCTCGCCTAACTTCCAGAGGCTGAAGATACAAAATACAACAACAAGGGCGAAAATCTCTGATTTCTTGGTTTAAAAATTCTTCGGCGGTTGTTATCCCACAATGCCACCTGAGTTTAATTCACTCCCGTGCTGTGGGTGTCAGCTTTGTCACTGCAGCTCTAGTCCCTGAAAAGGAGCTGGAACTTATTAGTCATTAGATATTTCCCAGATGAACAAATGAACACAGTGACAGCATGACAAGGGTAAGAGAAAAGCAAAAACAACTTAAGTGGACAACAATGCACCAAACAAGTGCATATTCAAATAATGCACTTCTATTCACAT
>NW_007748799.1:5307-7242 GCF_000696425.1 Galeopterus variegatus
CCCCCCCACATCATATCTGTTCACTTGACTTAAATAGTTCAACGAATTTTTGTGTTTATTCTGTCTTCTCCCCCCCATTTGTTTGTGTGTTTATTTATTCACTTATTTTTAGCTCCCACAAATAAGTGAGAACGTGGTATTTCTCTTTCTGTGCCTGACTTGTTTCACTTAATATAATTTTCTCTAAGTCCGTCCATGTTATTGCAAATGGTAGTATTCCGTTCTTTTTTATAGCAGAGTAGTACTCCGTTGTGTAGATATATCACAGTTTCCTTATCCAGTCATCAGATGATGGACATTTGGGCTGGTTCCAACTCTTGGCTGCTGTAAATAGTGCTGTAATAAGCATCAGAGTACAGATATCCCTTCGGCATGATGATTTCCATTTCTCTGGGTATATTCCCAGCAGTGGAATAGCTGGGTCATGTGGTATTTTTTGTTTGTTTTGTTTTAAAGAAGTGGATGCGGGTATCATTTTCTCCATTTTATTTGGTTATTGTTACTTTCTGTTTGTTTGTTTTGAGGATATCTGACTGTTGTTTTTATACATATATAGCAACCTGAATGGATATAAATATGATTATTATTAGAGTGTACTTTATTTCCTGAATTTCTTGGTAGATGCAATTCTCTGCTCTTCTGATGCTGAATGTTCTGTGAGGAATTCTGAGAGTAAGTAAGAAAGAGCTCTTTCCTGTACCCATAGGGACCCACCTCTACCCATAGGTAACTTGCTTTTTTCTTCCACGATGCTGTTTAGAGGTCTGATTCATTATCTTCCTCCTTACCAGCTGGAGGTGAATTCAGCTCCTATGGGATTTATTCCTCCAGTCCCGGATGGATCTAGCAAAGGTGGATTCCTGTCTCAATGGAGCTCCTCTTATCACGTGGGGCTTCATTAATTTCTCCTACCTGCTTAACCATTCCTTAGTCTATATTTTCCCCATAACTTCATTAATATTAATAAAAATTCTTTATTTTTTTACTGACTTTCTTTTTCAATGTTTCATCACAAATGTGGACATAGGTGAGGTCAGAAGCCAGGTCATGTTGCAACAGAATTATCTTGTTCTCACCTTGCCTGCCATATTTCGAATGCCATATCTTCTATTGCTATTTTCAAGAGATAGGTACTAGTTTTACTTTATTCATCTTAATATGCTATAATTTCTATTTTTAAATTAAGCCAGAAGCTGAAACTTAGGGCTTTACATGATTTTGTATGTTACAAATAAAAAACAATTATGGAATGAAGGTATTTGCAGGTAAAAATATGTAGATCAGAGTTCAGCAAACTTTTTCCATAAAGGTCCAGATAGGCAATATTTCAGCTTTATGAGCCACATCATCTCTTTGACACTGAACTTTGAGACTCACCTTTGACATTTCAGGGTGAAAGCAGCCGTAGACAACAGGTGAACAGATGGTTGTACCTGTGTTTCAATAAGACTCTACCTAGGAATACTTAAATTTGAATTCTGTATAATTTTCACATGTCACAGAATATTTCTCTTTTGTTTTATTTGGGTTTTTAAAACTATTTTTAAAAAGCAAAAGTTATTTTTAGCTCACAGCACAAGAACAGGTGGTGTGTTGGATTTTGGTATAGGATCACAGTTTTCCAAACCCCAATATCAATGGCTACATTTTGGAACTGTAATTGGTATCATTCTTCAATGGATGCCTTATTTTGTTTCTTCACCAAACTGAAATTTTTCCATAACCACTAAGAGTTTAGGATTTAGATAAATGTAAATACTCAGTATTCTGCTCAGACTTCCCCATGGTTGAGAAACACCAGACACATTACGTGGATTGTCTAAAATAAGAAACTTGTTCCAGTGTTCAGGTAAATGCTGCCTTGAAGAAGTCTCCTTTCAATGGAAGAGACTTTTAAACCTGTAATACCCAGAAGATGGAATATTCCCCTGAGAG
>NW_007748799.1:8217-11553 GCF_000696425.1 Galeopterus variegatus
TGCTATGGGTCAGATGTGCCCCCAAAAGTTCATGTGTTGGAAGCTTGCCCCCCATTGTAACTGTGCTAAAAGGGTAGGAAACCTGATTATACTTTTTTAAATTTGGGGCCTTTGAAAGATGATTGTGATGCCACAGGGGAGGTCCTGGGAGGCCCTATAACTGGCCACAACCAACCCCATCCTCCTACCAGGTTCTTGACTCCACCACAGGAAAGAATTTAAGAGCAGAGTCAGGTGCATGCTGACTAGAGAGGTACACAACAGGAGAAGCCCAAGATATGTGGAGACCACATGGCCTGTGGTGCCAGCACATGACACAGCAGGTAGGCCTCTCCACCACCACCCGACTCCATCCCCAGCCCTGCTGAGTGCACGCCAATCAGAGAGGCACCTAGCTGGAGAAGCCCAAGATCTGTGGAGACCACATGCCCTGAGGTGCCGGCACATGACCCAACAGGTAGTTCTCGCTGCCGCCACCCGACTCCATCTTCAGCCCGGCCAAGTGCATGCTGACCAGAGAGGTACCTCCCCTGAGAGGCCCAAGACCCGAGGCAACCATGCACCCAAGGCACTAGTGGGCAACCAAGCAGACACTGAGGAGCCGTACCAAATTGGCAGTCCCAGCAGCATCTTAGCCAGACAATAGTGTCAAGCCAGTGGACCATGAAATCCCCTGCCACAATGACTAAACATCAAAGGAAAGATACCAGAAATATGAAAAATTAAGAAAGAACACCACCAAAGGGTAATAACTCTCAAGATCTATATCCTATAGAACAAGAAGCCCTTGAAATGTCTGACAAGGAATTTTGGGTGATAATTCTAAGGAAACTAAATGAGATACAAGAAAACTCAGATAGACAACACGATAAAATGAGGAAAAGTATACAGGACCTGAAAGAAGAAATGTACAAGGAAATCAATGCCCNTGCTATGGGTCAGATGTGCCCCCAAAAGTTCATGTGTTGGAAGCTTGCCCCCCATTGTAACAGTGCTAAAAGGGTAGGAAACCTGATTATACTTTTTGAAATTTGGGGCCTTTGAAAGATGATTGTGATGCCACAGGGGAGGTCCTGGGAGGCCTTATAACTGGCCACAACCAACCCCATCCTCCTACCAGGTTCTTGACTCCACCACAGGAAAGAATTTAAGAGCAGAGTCAGGTGCATGCTGACTAGAGAGGTACACAACAGGAGAAGCCCAAGATCTGTGGAGACCACATGGCCTGTGGTGCCAGCACACGACACAGCAGGTAGGCCTCTCCGCCACCAGCCCTGCTGGTGCACGCCAATCAGAGAGGCACCCAGCTGGAGAAGCCCAAGATCTGTGGAGACCACATGCCCTGAGGTGCCGGCACATGACCCAACAGGTAGTTCTCGCTGCCACCACCCGACTCCATCTTCAGCCTGGCCAAGTGCATGCTGACCAGAGAGGTACCTCCCCTGAGAGGCCCAAGGCCCAAGGCAACCATGCACCCAAGGCACTAGTGGGCAACCAAGCAGACACTGAGGCAGCCGTACCAAATTGACATTCCCAGCAGCATCTTAGTCAGACAATAGTGTCAAGCCAGTGGACCATGAAATCCCCTGCCACAATGACTAAACATCAAAGGAAAGATACCAGAAATATGAAAAATTAAGAAAGCACACCACCAAAGGGTAATAACTCTCAAGATCTATATCCTATAGAACAAAAAGCCCTTGAAATATCTGACAAGGAATTTTGGGTGATAATTCTAAGGAAACTAAATGAGATACAAGAAAACTCAGATAGACAACACGATGAAATGAGGAAAAGTATACAGGACCTGAAAGAAGAAATGTACAAGGAAATCAATGCCCTGAAAAAGAATATAGCAGAGCTTGCTGAGCTGAAGAAATCATTCGAACAAAAGAGAAAAAAAAAAAAAAAAAACCGACAGTTTAACCAGCGGGCTTGCAAAAGCATAAGAGAGAACTTCTGACCTTGATGATGGGCTGTTTGAAATAACACAGGCAGACAAAAAAAAAAAAGAAGAAGAAGAAGAAAGAATTAAAAACATTGAAGAAAATCTGAGAGAGATATCAGACAACCTTGAGCGCTCAAATATCTGAGTCATGGGTATTCCAGAAGGGGAGGAAAAAGGAGATTGCATTGAAAACATATTCAACAAAATCATGGCAGAAAACTTCCCAGGTACAGGAAAAGACACAGATATTCAGATTCAGGAAGCTCATAGATCCCCAAACGTACTCAACCCAAAAAGGTCTTCTCCAAGACATGTTACAGTCAAATTGGCAAATCTCAAAGACAAAGACATTCTTAAAAGCTGCAAGACAGAAACATCAAATCACATATAAGGGAGCCCCAATCACACTAACATCAGACTTTTCATTACAAACCATAAAAGCCAGAAAGGAATGGGATGATATAGTCAAAATACTAAAAGAGAGAGATTGCCAGCCAAGAATACTCTACCCCACAAGGCGACCCTTCTGAAATGAAGGGCAAATAGTATATTTCTCAGACAAACAAAAACTGCAGGAGTTCACTACCACACGACCACCCTTACAGGAAATTCTCAAAGGAGTACTGGATTTGGTACCTGAAAAATAACTATCACTGCCATAGAAACTCAAGAAAAATCAAAACCCACTAGTAAAATAAAAATGGCAACAATGAAGAGAAAAAAAAGTTATCTACAACCCAAGAAACCAACAAATACAGAAGACAAACAGTAAAACCAAAAGAAAGGAACAAAAGACATTTAAGACATCCAAACAAAAATCAATAAAATGCTAAGAGTAAATCAACACCTTTCAATAACAACTCTTAATGTAAATGGATTAAATTCCCCACTCAAAAGACACAGACTGGCTGACTGGATTAAAAAGGAGGACCCAACTATATGCTGCCTTCAAGAGACCCACCTCACTCACATAGACTAAGTTTGAAAGTAAGGAAAAAGATTTACCATGCAAACAGAAATGACAAATGAGCTGGAGTAGCTATTCTTATATCTGATTAAATAGACTTTAAACTAAAAACCACAAAGAGAGATAATGAGGGCTACTACATACTGATAAAAGGATTCATCCATCAAGAAGACATAACAAAAATAAATATATATGCACCCAATGTCGGCACAGCCAGATTTACAAAGCAAACCCTATTAGACCTAAATAAG
The DNA here is from genome assembly GCF_000696425.1 of Galeopterus variegatus. Lineage (NCBI taxonomy): Eukaryota > Metazoa > Chordata > Mammalia > Dermoptera > Cynocephalidae > Galeopterus > Galeopterus variegatus. Next base: position 11,384 of record NW_007748799.1, read on the forward strand.
GATATAGACACTAATACCATAATAGCAGGGGACCTGAAAACCCCACTCGCAATGTTGGACAGATCATCTAGGCAAAGAATCAGCAGAGAAACATAAGATCTAAACAACGCTGTAGACCAATTGGACTTGGCAGATATCTACAGAACATTCCATCCAACAACCTCAGAATA
>NW_007748800.1:0-11552 GCF_000696425.1 Galeopterus variegatus
AAAAAAAAAAAATTTGTTTCAATCATGTTTGCAATTGGTCACTGAAGCATTTTTATGGTGGCTGCTTTAAAATCAATGTCAGATGACTCTAACATCTGTGTCATCTGCATGTTGGCATCTACTGATTGTCTTATTTAATTCAGTTTGATATCTTCCTGGTTCTTTGAATACATAATTTTCAATCAAAACCTGGACATTTTGGTATTATGTTATGAGACTATAGATCTCATTTAAACCTTCCATTTTAGCTGATGTTCCCTGACAGTATTCTGGTGTGAGAGTTGGAGGGAGGAGAGTGCCACCTCCTTACTGTCAGGTGGGGGTGGAAGTCCAGTTTCCCCCATCAGCCTTAGTTGACACCTGATGGGCAGGGTCTTCCTCCCCCAAAACCCATAACCCACAGTCTAATCATGAGAAAAACATCAGACAAATTCCAATTGAGGGGCATCCTACAAATACATGACCAGTACTCCTCAAAATCATCAAGGTCTGCCATATGACCCAGCTATCCCACTACTAAATATATACCCCAGAGGAATGGAAATCATCATGTTGAAGGGATACCTGTACTCCCATGTTTATTGCAGCACTGTTTACAATAACTAAGAGTTGGAACCAGCCTAAATGTCCATCATCAGATGAGTGGATAAGGAAAATGTAGTAATATCTATACAATGGAATACTATTCTGGTGTAAAAAAGAATGAAATACTATCATTTGCAGGAACATGGATAAACTTGGAGAAAATTATGTTAAGTGAAACAAGCCAGGCACAGAAAGAGAAATACTGCATGTTCTCACTTCTATGTGGGAACTAATAAAAGTAAATTAATAAATATATAAACAAATAAGGGGGGGAGACACAGCAAACACAATAATTCCTTGAACTTGTTAAAATAAGTGAACATATGATGTTGATTGGGTGGACGGCAGGAATTGGTAAAGGACCACGAAAATCAACTACATTGTAAAAAAATCAATCAATAAATAATTTTTAAAAACGAAAGAAAAAAATCATCAAGGTCATCAACAACAAGGGAAGTCAGAGAACTGTCACAGCCAAGAGGAGCTCAAAGAGACATGATGACTAAATGTAATGTGGTAACCTGGATGGGATCCTGGGACAGAAAAAGGACATTAGGAAAAAGTAAGGAAATCTGAATGAAATATGAACTTTTAGTAACAATAAATCACTATTGGTTTATTCCATACCAGACAGCAGCCCCCCCCCAAATAAATATATATATATACACACACACACATATAGGTTTATTAGTTATGGCAAACATACCATACTAATGTAATATGTTAATAACAGAGGAAACTGACTGTGGGGTATATGGAAACTCTGTACTATTTTAAAACTTTTCTGTAAATAAAAATCTATTCTAAAGTAAAAGTTTATTTAAAAAATACAGTTCCTGGTATATATTAAGGTTTATTAATTATTACTAATTCTTACTTTCACATCAAATCTATGAGACTTCAAAGGGAATGATCTCTTACCACATCCTGCAGGGGGAGAACAAAAGATGGTTAATGATATGAAATCTGTGGTAGACAGATTCTTAAAATGTTCTCAATTCTTCACCCCTCCTTTTGCAATAACAACTCTTCAGGTCTTTTCATCAAGAGACCAAGTCTGTTTCTCAGTGCTTGAATTTGGACTGCCTTCTTGATTGCTTCAGCCAATAGGATGCAGCAGATATGACTGTTGTGCCAGTGCAAAACCTAGACCTCAAGAGGCATTGAATACTTCCACTCGCTTTCTTGGAACCTTGATGCTACCATGTGAACAAGCCCAGGCAAGTTTACTGGAAGGTGAGGCCATCCTAGTCCTGCCAGCTCCCACCAACCCACTACCAGACCACAAACATGAGCAAGCCCAGCGGAGACCTACTGAGCCTGATCCAGATCAACAACACCTCCCAGCTGAGAGGTGTTGTGTGAAAATAATAAAAAAAACTTGTGTGAAAATAATAAATGTTTATTATTTCAAGCCACTGAGTTTGGGGGCTGTATGTTACATAGCAAGAGCAAACTGATACAAACTCAAAAGAGGTATTCTACTTGGGCCCAGTAATTATCCTAAAGCAATGATCATGATCACATGCACAGATACAGTCGATTCTCATTATTCATAATAGTTATATTCTATGATGTCACCAAAAACACTGAGCAAATACTGAATCATTGCTCCTAGGGGAAATACAGAATTAGGTTCCTGTAAGACTTTGGTAACAACATTTTCATCACCCAATAAATATATAACCTTATTTTATGTGTGTTTCTGTTTAAAGATACCTAATATATGTATATGTGTGTTTCTTTAAATATATATATATAGTTGATTAATATATATACTCATATTGTTGATTTGTTAACATTGAACTCACAGTTAATTCAATTATAACTTATGTTTCAATGAAGCTTACCTAACTCATGCATAATTTCCCCATATGGCATAGCACAACCTTCTTGTGCTATAACACTAGACAGTACTTTAGTAGTATACTTGGGGGCCATTTTAAACAATGAAATCATGCCACAAAAGTACACAAATGTACAACTGTGGTACTAAATGTACAGTGAAAGATTATGCTATGGTCTGAATGTTTGTGTCCCCTCCCACCAAAAAAAAATTTATACATTGAAATCCTAACCCCAAGGTGATGGCATTAGGAGACAGGGCCTTAAGCGGGTGATTAGGTCATGGGGGCAGAGTCCTCATGAATGGGATTAATGCCCTTATGAAAGAGGCCTGAGAAAGACTCCTTATCCCTTCCACCATGTGAGGACACAATGAAAAGTCACTATCTATGAACCAGGAAATGGACCCTGACCAGACATTGAATCTGCCTTGATCTTGGACTTCTCAACCTCCAGAACTCTGAGAAATAAACTTCAGTTGTTTATAAGCTACCCAATTTATGGTATTTTGTTACAGTAGCCCGAATGGATTAAGATAGGACATTTGTTCACCGTGTGAGAACCAAAACAAGCTGGCAAAGCATTTCATTCTTTGAACTCAGCTGGGAGCATGCACATCGGGTGACTCAAATTCTACCCCCCCCACCCCCCTACACCCACAAATGCACATGTCCACAAATGCCTACAAAGGCACTGTGAGTATTGCTTTTGAGGTTACAAGTAGATTTGGGCAAATATGTAAATTGCAAATATGGAGTCCATGAATAATGAGGATTGACTGTATGTGTAAAGACATTTATCACACAACTGTTGCTATAGAAACAACCCTTGATATCCAACAAGAAAAGATAGGTAAACATATTCCATTGCAGAAATTGGAAACAATGCTATAAATTAGAGATGCCATTAGACTGAGGCTGGGCATTGGAGAGAATGAACAGCAGCTAAAAATGTCTGTATCTCATCCTGGAGGCAAAAATGACTTCCCCAGCCTCTGCACTCTCCCTTAATGAAGTTTGTGATCTCTGGCCTCCAGGTGGCCAGATAACACCTTTAAAGGACTGTGATTCAACAGAAACCATGGAGTGTGGCTTCAGCCTATTCCCCTTCTGAAGCCTGTTTCCCTGGTCACTGGGAACCATAGAAGAGTCTTAAGCAGGAAAAAGTTAAAAAAAAAATTGTGGAAGAAAATTTGTTATTTAATAATATGTAAAGAATTTCCAGATGTGCCGTTAGATGAAAAAGTCAGGTCAGAAAACATATCTCCCTGGGCCGGCCCGGTGGCGCACTGGATAGTGCGCCGCTTGGGAAGCGTGGCGGCGCTCCCGCCCAAGGGTTCGGATCCCACATACAGACCGGTTCCCGCTCACTGGCTGAGCGAGGCGCGGGAGCAACGCCGAGGGTTGCGGTCCCGTTGCCGGTCCCCGGTCCGGTACGGGGGCAACACTGAGGGTTGCGATCCGTTGCCGGACACGGAAAAAAAGACAAAAGACAAAAAAAAAAAAAAAGAAAGAAAACATATCTCCCATCTTTATAAAATACACACACATACACACACACACACACATAATTAGAATTATGGGTGTATTAGTCAGGGTTCTCCAGAAAAACAGAGACAATAGGATATGTATTACATATAAAAAGATTTATTATAACATTTTGGTTTACATGATTATGCAGGCTAAGAAATCCCACAATCTGCCATCTGCTAGCTGGAGACTCAGGACGGCTGATGGTATAGTTGGAAGACCTGAGAGCCAGAGGGTCGATAGGTAGATTCAGACCATGTCTGCAGTCCTGGGAACCAGGAGCTCCAAGGGCAGGAGAAGACTGATGTCCCAGCTCAAACAGGCAGAGAGAGAGTGAAACTAAACTTCCCCAGCCTTTTTGTTCCATTCAGGCCCTCAGGGGTTGGATAATGCCTACCCATATTGGGGAAGGCCAGTCTGCTTTACTTAGTCCACTGATTCAAATGTGATTTTTTTTTTTTTGTCTTTTGTCTTTTTCCGTGTCCGGCAATGGATCGCAACCCTCAGTGTTGCCCCCGTACCGGACCGGGGACCGGCAACGGGATTGCAACCCTCGGCGTTGCTCCCGCACCTCGCTCAGCCAGTGAGCGGGAACGGTCTGTATGTGGGATCCGAACCCTCGGGCGGGAGCGCCACCGCGCTTCCCAAGCGGCGCACTTATCCAGTGCGCCACCTGGCGGCCCACTGATTCAAATGTTAATCTCTCCTGAAAACACCTTCATGGACACACCCAGAAATAATGTTTATCAAGTATCTAGGTATCCTATGGTTCTATCAAGCTGACACATAAAATTAACCACTACAGTGGGTAAGTTTCCTTTTCATATCTCTTGTTCTGTATTTTCTAATTTTTCTGCAAAGTGCATTCAAGGGTTGGAAATCAGAAAAGTTGTTGTCTTTTTAAAGGGGAGGAAGGAATTCTATAAATTCAAGGCTTTATATCAAGATCCTAAGCCCAATGTCACCCTTCCACAACCTCAGTAGAACCCCAAATAGAATAATTTCCAGATAATGCTCTCGTGTAGATTTTTAAAAACTTAAATATGAATCTTGGCACAAAAACCGCTTGCTCATCCATGTGAATCTCATTATGGGGGTAATAAACCTTGAGACTGCGTATGTTGTCTGCGACAGCGCCAGCTGCAGCTTCCACAGCCCAACCTGGTCGCTGCTCCCCTCACAAATCAGATGCCTCAGCCTCACAGGAAAAGGGCATTATTGTTCATTAACAACAACAAAGGCTGAGACCAGTGGTTCTCAACAAGGGGCACTTTTGCTTCCCACCTCCCCACAAGGGACATTTGGCAGTGTCTGGAGACATTTTTAGTTGTCATGACTAGAAGGTGCTCTTAGAATCTAGGGGTAAAAGCCAGGGATGCTGCAAAACATCCTGCAATGCACGGGATATCCCCCACCTTGCCCCCCAACAAGAAGTATTAGTCCCCAAATGTCAATACATGGTAGAAGCGAGGCAGGGAAACCCTGACTGCTCCGACATATGGAGACTTACTAAGTCCTTCTGGGCTAGGGGCTTTATAGGAAAGATCTCATTTAATCCTCACAGCAGTCCTAGGGGACAGGGCCTAATTATCATGCCCATTTTACAGAAGAGAAAATGGAGGCTTCCAGAGTGGAAGGAACTTGAGAGTACATAGCCGTATCTTGCAGAATCAAGAATCACATCCTTATTCTGACTTAAGAGCCTGCACGCTCTCCTACGCCATGCCCAAATTGCTGAGTTATTGCTGTGAGTGTGTGTTTTTAATTACAGAAACTTTCAGGTATAAACAAAAGTAGAGAAACTGATTGAATAAGTCTCCATGGTTCCACTACCCAGCTGCAGGGCTGCAGGCAGAATCTCGAGGACAACGTACTCCCCTGCAGAGCTGAGAATCCCTGAAGGCTCCTAGATGAATCACACCTGGCCTTGGCCCTTGGGGACAAGCAAGCTCCTTCAAGTGATTTGAAATTTGTTCCCTTTTCCTTTATAGGTTTTGATCACAGCCCTTGTCAGCTGTTGCCTTTCCCAGCAGAAGAGTTAGATGTAAAATTGTCTGTTCTCTCCCCAAGTGAAGTGTCACCTCCTTTTTTGAGAGGTGAGAAAATGGCTCTTTCCAAAGGAAAGCTGAGATGGGAGAACATAATGCTTGGAAACACAGACAAACTTGTCACCAAAATTATCAGCAGTAGGAAGGAACTATTTGTAATGTGGGACTCAAAGCAGCTCTCCCTCCATATCTGCCTGCATACATAAATTCTTATGGGAATAGGTGGCAATATCTTTTATTCAGAAAAATGCTCTTTAGCTTCTACTTTGTGCTAGACTCAACTGTGCTCAACTCTGAAACATAGATGACAAGCAAACAGTCAGCTGGTTTCTTTCAAATGTAGCTAGGCCTTCCTGCTGGGATGAGAGAAACTGGGCTTGCAATCCGGGCAGAGGCTTCTGTTAATCCCTATTAATGTTGGAACTCAATTGCATGTGCTGGGAAGCAGCAGAGGGATAGCCCTGAATGTGAACTTTGGAATCAGACAGCTCTGGGTTTGAAGACCAGCTCTCCCCCGAACTTGCTGTGTGATTCTGGGTAAGTTATTCAAGCTCTCTGAACCACAGTTCCACACCTGGAAAGTGAGGATTGCTCACGCAACATGTTTGAGCCCCTACTATGTGCCAATAAATGTTTGCTATTATTTTTAGTACTACTTAGAATGCTGTCATTTTTCATGTGCTCTTCCCAATATTTCTACCAGGACATTGTGGTAGATTGCCAAAAATGGCCACAAATTATTCTCCTCCATGTGGCCATACGCTGGTGTTGTCTTCCACCCTGACTCTGGCCTTGACTATGTGACTTGGTCTGGCCACTAGGACATTAGCAAACATGACTTATGCAGAGGCTGGAAAAGTGCTTGACCATGGAGCTTGCTCTCTCTTGCTGCACTCAGATCCCAGCCACCAAGTGAAGAAACCTGGGCTAGCCTGCTGGAAGATGAGAGGCCCATGGCCCAGTCACATCCTGTCACCACCCCAGCCAACAGCTGCCAATTGCCAGACATATGAGGCAGGCCACCCTAGACCATCTAGCCATGAGCTGATCTTCCAGCTGACCACAGATGCAAGAGCAAACCCACATCCAAGCCAGCCCCAAGAATGGTGGATTAAATAATATAGTATATTATTTTAAGCCACTAACACTTTGGGGTGGTTTGATACACAGCAATAGATAACTATTACATGAATCTTATCCTCCCACTTTACAGACAAGGAAACTGAGGCTCAAAGAGGCTTGCCTGGGGCCACAGGTCCAATACTCAGTGTCTTTCCCCTATACCACGCAGTGAGGTCCCCTCTGCCATCTCCAGCCCTCTGAAGCAGGACCGAGCATGAATCAGACAGCTTACAGGGTGAGGACTGTGCTCACTGCCCCAGTTCAGTGGCCCACTGGGAGACCCAGGCCATGACCTTGGCCTCATTAGACTCAGGCTGTGACCTTGGCCTCATTAGCCCATTGAGCCTGCAGTCAGCTGCTCAGAAGCTCTCTGGTGCATGGGGTGGAGACCCACACAGTAATCTAGAGGATGCAGCCTCAGGGAAAACACACCATTCACTGGGGGACCCTCAAAGTCTCATCAGGCTGCACCGTGTTCTGGCTATTCGATGGCCAGCAAGGGAGGCTATGGCTGTATGAACTTTCTAAACTATGTATGAATGGAAAAACTTCTTTGGACGAAATGGAATAAGAATAGCAAAAAATACAGAGAAGCTCCCTTTACCGAGCATGCTCTATGTTGAAGACACTGAGTTCAGTACTTTACATGCATGTCTGATATTATCCGCCCCCAAACCCTGTTAGGTGGATATAAAGCTGTGAAGTTAAGAGCACTGGCTGAGGACTCAGACTGCCTGGGTTTAAATCCAAGCTTAGCTGTTTACCAGTGAGCGACCTAACTTCCCCGTGCCACACCATCTTCGTCTGTAAAATGAGGATATAACAGCATCTACTTCATGGGGCTGTTATGAAGACTAAGTGAGTTAATGAATGTAAACTTCTTAAAGTCTAGCACATAAATGGCACTCAGTGCATGCTATCGTCGTTGACACTATTTTACAGATGAGGATACTGAGGCACTAGGCTCAAGGAGATGACTTCATTGATTAATTTCACTTGGCTAAGTCAGTGGTGAGGCTGAATTTTGGACCCTGGTCTGACAGACTCTTAATCACAACCCCATCGCTCCAGGAAGTTCCAGGACTATCTGTCCACCACACAGGGTCCTGCTTCTGCAGGCCAGAGCTCCTGCTCTAAAGCCAAATGAAGACTTGCTCTTTAAGGTCCCAGCTACACAAATGGATGGCAGGCTGATTTCTCAGAAATCACATCTGGGCCTCAAAACCCACGTAAAGACCTATGCTACAGCATTTATTACACTGTGTTGCAATTATTTGCTTTTCTGACCTTCTTCCCTACTAAGAGAAATAGTTACCACATATTTTGGGTCTCCTGTGTGCTGAGCATTCATATGCATACATTGCTTCATTTAATCTGCACAACAGTCCTGCAAGGTACGTTTGATTAGACCTATTCTACAGATCTAGAAACTGAGGCTCAGAGTTGTGAAGTCATTTGATCCACAGCACACAGTTGGGATTCAAACAGAGGCCTGTCTTACTTTGTGACATGGACCCATCCAAGGCACAATGGGACCTTTTACTATAATAATAAACTTAGAAGTTGTTAAACCCATGCCATGTTCTGGGCCAGGTACTGTGTTTTCCATTAATATCTCATTTAATCCTCAAAACATACCAAATAGATAGATACTATTATTATTCTCTCCTTTTAGAAGAGGAAACTAAGGCTCAGAGAGATCCAGAAACCTCTCCAGGGTCACACAACTTGTAGGTGGCGTTGCTGGGATTTGAACTTAGCTCAAATTACAACTCTGTGAACTTTTACTCCATTTGCTGCCTCTGTGAAAAACCTCAAGTCCAGAGACCACCATGACTTCTACTCCTTTGAGTTTTCCCAAGGCCCAACAGTGTCTGGGATGCCAAAGAAATATTTACTAAACATATTAATGATTAAATGAATGGAGACATATCTATGTGCCCATGCAGGCTCCCTGGAGGATCTTTTGAGGATGTGAGCCCCAGAAATGGAAGCTGATGTCCTTCCCATAACCCTTATTGCAGTTGTATGGTCTCTGAAGAAGTATTCCTTCACAGGCCAGATGTTTTTGCTTACGCTCTTTAAACAGCTTTTGAGAACCCCGAGAATGAAAGGAGCAATTAACTTATAACTGGCTGGGCTTTCTCTGCTGCCTGGCTTGGGCTATTAGATGGTTTAGCTGGGCACAAGTAACAAGCTGCAAACATTCCGCCCTGGAAGTGCTCACGGCCACAAATCAAAGACCAATCTTCATGTGGGAACAGCGTGAAAAGGGCTGCTGGTCACACACGGGGCTTTCCAAACACACGCCACATCCCCAGAGCTGATAGCAACTCCTATTAGAAGGTCATCTAAGATCACATCTAGGCCAGTTACGTGTCAAAATAAGAACTGACAACCTGGTGGCTGGTCAGTTAGCTCAGCTGGTTAGAGCTTGGTATTGCAACACCAAGGTCAAGGGTTCGGATCCCCATACCAGCCAGCCATCAAAAGAAAAAAAAAAGAACTGATAATCTGGTGACAAAAAAAGGGAATTAAAAATGGTATTCTAGATCATGAGTCTTAAGAGCACTCTGGTCTTTGATCTAGTCTATTACTCATCTGTTGCTATGAAACAAATCACCCAAACATATTGGCTTAAAACACCAAAATCCTTTATCATCTCTCATCTCTCGTGAGCCAGGAATTTGGGAGCTGCCTACCTGTGAGGTTCTGGCTCAGGGCTTCTTGTAAGGCTGCAGTCAGATGAAAGCCAGAGCTGTGGTCACCTAAGGCTTGACTGAGACCCCACTTCCACTTCCCAGGCAGTCTGCCTACACGGCCGATGGGCTGGTGTTGGCTGTTGGCAGGAGTCCTCCGTTCCTCATCAGGTGGCATCTCTGCAGGCTGTTGGAGTGTTTTCATGACATGGCCTCTGTCTTTCCTGGATTGAGAGGTTCAAGGTTGAAGAGACTAAGAGAGAAGCTGCAATGCCTTTTATGGACTAGCCTTGAAAGTCACACACTGTCACTTCCACCACATTCTATTGTCCACTCAGGCCAACCCTGATTCAGTGTGGAAGGTGAGTACATAAGGGTGTTGTCTTCATTAATTGGAGCTGCTAGACCACAATACCATAGAGTGGGCAGCTTAAACAACAGTTTAAGAGGCTCGTAGTTTTTTGTTTTTTGTTTTTTCCTTTTTTTTGTCTTTTTTTACTGACCGGTAATGGGATCGCAACCCTCGGTGTCGCGCCTGCACCTCGCTCAGCCAGTGAGCGGGAACCGGTCTCCACATGGGATCTGAACCCTTGGCAGGAGTGCCACTGCGCTCCCAAGCGGCGCACTCTCCAGTGCGCCACCGGGCCGGCCCAAGAGGCTCACAGTTTTGGAGGCTGCAAGTCCAAGGTCAGGATGCCAGCTTGGTGAGGTTCTGGTGAGGACCCTCTTCCTGGCTTACAGATAGCCACATTCCCACTGTCCTCACAAGGTGGAGAGAGAGCTCAGGTCTCTTAATCTTCTTATAAGTGCAATAATCCTATCATGGGGGATCCTCCCTCATAACATCATCTAAACTAATCACTTCCCAAAGGCTCCACATCCAAATCTATCACATTGGGGATTAGGGTATCAATTAGGGGAGACACAAATATTCAGTCCATAGCAGGCACAAATATTAGAAGGCATGGGTTACTGGGGACCATCTTGGAGGTATGTTGCCATTTCTGAGAATTTGGCCTAAAGAAAGATGGCAGGTGCTACAAATGTTTTAGTCATAAAGATGTTCATCACAGCATTATTTATAATAAAAAGAAATCAGAAAGCATTTACATGTCCGTCTATATGAGATTGGCTGACTTAACTCCAGCGCACACAATGGAATTATGGTTCTGTAGATACAGATGCGCAGAGAAAGGACGAGGAAGGTGCCATCACACTTTGAGCAATGGTTATTTCTGTGAATGGGCAAGCAATTGAACAGCTTGATTAGAAAACAGAGGCTCAGGGAGTCCCAGTGTGGGACCAAATGACAGAAGGAAATTTTTCCCCCAGAAAATTGAAGCTTTAGCATTTTGGCTTTTGAGTGCTCGTGTGGCTAAAACACTCCTTTAACTAGACTGTGTCTTTTCAAACCAGGGGCTTAGCAGCCACCCATGGTGCATGATTCCACATAGTAGACTGCTCAGCTAGATGTCAAGAATAAGTACTCTTCCACCTCTCTAATCCTTTCTGTCATCTACACGGATGAGGATAGTGAGCACACAGGGCAAGGAGAGGCCATGGGATACTCCTCCTGTTGATTATAAACAGATGGTCATCCCCTGCCCCCTCTCCCTCCCCCAATTCAGTGGGAAATGACCAGCCATTTTTTTGACCCTAACGCATTAATTATTCAAGGATCACCCCCCCAAAAAGTGAGACCATTTCTAGAAGAAATCTATGGC
>NW_007748801.1:0-11552 GCF_000696425.1 Galeopterus variegatus
GAAAAGCGCTAACCCAACCTGAAAAGGTATTTACTAAGGTTAGAAGATAGTGTGTTCTCTTGTGAGGAGGCATGTGAGTAAAGTCAATTTGCCAATCCTGGCCAGGGGTGTATCCTCTGGCCTGGTGGGTGGGAAAGGACCGAACTTGGAGGCCACCTTGATTGGAGCAACGAGTACACAAAGGACAATTTTAGTGACTTGTTTAAGTAACTTGGCCATGTGGGGAGAGTAATATAAGGGCTGAACTGAATTATGGAAATCTAAAAGGATTTTCTCAGTTTATGTGGTAGGGAGGACACAGTGTCCAGAGAGAGTATAGCAGTTGTCCTTCCTCTGTGCTCCCAGCTGTTGGAGGTGTTGTATTTCTTGAGGTGTGTATTGGGGTAAGGGCGTAGTGGCCATGAGAAGGACCTGAGCAGGAGAGGAAGAGAGGGGGCTTGGTGATTGAGCAGCCTGTTTTGCAATTAGATCTGCGAGCTTGTTTCTCTGAGCTATGGGGTCGTTGGAGGTTTGGTGTATAACCCCATCCTCCTTTGGGAGTTGTGCAGCCTCAAGAAGTGTTTTGATAAGATGTCTGTTTTTTATGGGCCCTCCTTGAGTGATCATGTATCCTCTCTCCTTCCATATGGCCACACAGGATTGTAGGATGTGGTGAGCATACTTAGAGTCAGTGTATATATTGACTCTGTTACCTGCCAGAGTGAGAGTGTGGTTGAGGGCAATGAGTTCTGCCTGTTGGGAAGTGGTGTTAGGAGGGAGGTAAGTGGTGTAAGGGCTGTCCCCCGACAGCCTCAATAGTTTGTGTTAGATTTACCACGGCATAACCCGCCTGGGGAACAGGCGTGGAGGTGGCGCTCCCATCTATAAACCATCTATGTTGGAGCTGCGTAATGGGATGCAGGGAGATGTGTGGAAAGGGATTGAGAAAGAGGTCTAAAGCCTCTGTGTAATTATGTTCTAAGGGTTGTGAGTGTTTCGGGATGAGAGTGGCTGGATTTAAGGGAGGGCAAGGTTTAAAGGAGAACTGGGAATTTTCAGTGAAGGTAACGTGGATAAGTTGTAGGCAGGAAGGGGAAAAAATTGACATGGCCTTGAAGGTGATGGGGGAAACAAATGGCTGTTTGTTGTCCAAAAGTTAGTTTAGAGCCTTCTTGTTCTAAAAGGGTGGCTGCCACCAAGGCCCATAAACAGGGAGCCTGTCCTCTAGCTGTGGTGTCCAATTGTTTAGAAAGGTATGCAACCGGGGAGAAGATATCTCCTGCCTCTTGTCCCAAAACCCCAGCTGCCAACCCTTGGGTTTTGGTGGCATATAGGATAAAAGGGTGAGATAGGCTTGGGAGGGATAGAGCTGGGGCTGTGAGGAGAGTGGCTTTTAATCACTGGAAGGGAGAATGAATGGGCTTTGTGGGATCTATGGGAATGGCAGGATCCCCTCAAGATTTTGCTAGCACACCAAAGTTAGGAACCCATAGGCGAAGATTCCCTGCAAGCCCCAAGAAAGAAAGGATTTCACCCTTTGTGGAAGGAGCAGTGAGTTCAGAAATTATACTCTTGAAATCCACCATTATTTCTCTGGTGTTGGGGGTGAGGTGGACTCCCAAATAGGTGACTAAGGAGAAGAAATTTGAGGCTTGCTGGGGGACGCTCAATAACCCCTGGAGTTCAGGACATTTAGGAGAGCAACAGTGTGGGCCTGTGAATCCTCATAGGAGGGGCTACAAAGGAGGAGGTCATCCACATATTGTACTAAAGTGCTAGAGATTGGAGGAAGTTCAGATAAGTCCTGAGCTAAGGTCTGGCCAAAGAAGTGGAGGCTATCCCAAAACCCCTGAGGTAGTGCTGTCCAAGTAAGTTGTTGGGAATGACGCATATCAGGATCAGTCCGAGTAAAGGGGAACAGGTTTTGACAGGAAGGGTGTAAAGGGATAGAAAAAAAAGGCATCTTTGAGGTCAAGTACAGAGAAGAAATGGGTTGTTGTTGAGATTGTGGATAGAAGAGTATAGGGATTAGAAATGATTGGGGTTATGGGTAGAACTGTTGCATTAATGGCCCTGAGGGAGGTCTTGAACTAAATGATATGAGCCATTAGGCTGTATTACCAGAAGGATGGGTGCATTAAAAGGTGAGTGGGTAGGCCGTGAGCGATGAGAAGAAAGGAGTTTGTGTATGACAGGTTTTTAAGGCTATTAGGTGTTTGTTAGTGATGGGGTACTGTGGGACATTAGGGAACAAAGAGGGGTTCCGCAACTTAACAAGGATAGGGGAATGGTGTGTAGCAATGGAGGGAGAAAAAGTGTCCCATACTATGGGATTAACCTTGCCCGAGGGGAGGGGGAAGGTGAAAGCTTCAGGGGCCAGGTCTGGAGCAGCCTGTAACAGGAGTATTGTAGCTGGAGTTAAAGTGTTTAGGGCAAGGGTAGCTTTGAATTTGTAAAGGATGTCCTGTCCCAGTCAGGGGGCTGGGCATTGAGGCATTATTAAAAATTTGTGTGTGAATTGGGTGTGATGTAGGATGCAGGAAAGGGGTTGAGTGATCCGTGGGTTGTATTCTGATCCTGTGATCCCTAGTATTGTGATAGAGGATGGGGTTGTTGGTCCTGCATATTCAGCAAGGGTGGAGTAAGTGGCCCCTATATTGATGACAAAAGAGATCGGTTTACCTGCTACAAGGAGAGTTACCCTGGGCTCACACATAGTGATCTCCATGGGGGCCTCTGGCCCTGGGCATCATCAGTCCTCCTCCTGGGCAAAGCTGAGAACCTCCAGTAGGGATGGCTGCAGAGCTAAATGTTGTGGGTTAGGGACTGGGCCACTCCCTCTCTGGCTAGTGGAACAGTCAAACCCTAGTGACCTGCCTGTTTGCAGTGAGGACAGGGCCCAGGAGGAAGCCTGGGGTTAGAACAGGCCCATACCCAGTAACCCAGCTGAGTTCATTTGCAGCAGTTCCCAGGTGGCTTGCCCCTGCGGGGCAAATGGCTTAGGGGTATGTGAGCCTTGGATGGCATTAGCCGGGAGTTGGTATTTGTCCTGATCTCTTTTGTATTGATCCATCTTTTCCTCCTCCTCCCTATTGTTAAAAACCTTGAAAGCTGCATTGAGTAGGTCTCTTTGGGTCATATTTGGAACATCCTCAAGTTTTTTTAGGTTTTTTTTAGTTTTTTTCAGGGGCTGATTGGGTAATGAAATGAGAGTGTAAGAGGGCCATGCCTGCAGGGGAGGCATGTGTATTTATGTAAAGCCTCAGAGAAGTGGGTTAGGAATTCACTGGGATTTTCGGTGGATCTCTGTGTGATTGACTGACTTGCGATTAGCCTTTTGGAGGCTGTGAAGTAGGTGTGTGATCATATTATCCTGGAGGTCCCAGTCCCTGTGGCCAGCCTGGTAGTCCCAATTTGGGTCCATGCAAGGGACGGCAATGGCTCCCACAGGCCACCTATTATTTTGGGCATGTACCTCCTCTGTCTGTTGTTGAACCATTATTCTGACCTGCTCCCTGTCCTCGGGGGACAAAGTAGTAGCAAGAATCATGAAAACATCATGCCAGCTGAGATCATAAGACTGAGTGAGATATTGGAATTCTCTGAGATATGTGTGTGGGTTGGACTGGAAGGACCCTAGTCGTTTTTTAACTTGGGAAAGATCAATTCGGGAAAGATCAGAAATAGAAAAAGGGACATAGACCTGGAAGAAGAAGAAGGTGAGGGAGGTTTGGTGGGCTGGGGATGGACATCACGTGACCTAGTATGGGGAAGAGAGGGAAGAGCTGACCGGGCATCATGAGACTTGGTATGGGGAGAGGGAAAAGGTGAAGGGGCAGGTGGAGGATATGGTGTGTAAGGAGGTGGTTGAGGAGCAGAGTGGTCTGATAGATCAAAAGATTGATCCGAGTCTGGAAGGGGAGGTTGGGCATGAGCTAGGAGAATTCAAGACGTAGGACAGTTTTGACAGAGAGAAGGATGCGATCAGAGATAGGCGGCTTGAACACAAGGAATCTCTCCAGCTTTGCCGCTTTGGTGACAAAAGTTGTCTAGGTCCCTGAGAGGATCCAAATCAAAAGTTCCAGTTTCTGGCCATTGGGATCCATTGTCTAGTTTGTATTTAGGCCAAACCTGATTGCAGTAGAAAATGAGGTGTTTGAGTTTAATATCTCCCTGGAAGCCAAGAGGTTGGCCAGGAGACAGCCCAGAGGGCGTAGAGTGTGGCACTTTGGATCGTGAGGATCCCATGTAGAGGGCGAGAAAGGAAGCAAGTAATCCTAGTAGAAGAAGAGTGACAACAAGGTTTCCCTGGAGGCCAAGAGATTATAAATTGGCCAGGAGACAGCACAGAGGCTTAGAGTGTGGAGGTTTGGATTGTGAAGATCCCATTTAGAGGGTGAGAAAGGAGGTGATCAGTCCCAATAGAAGAAGGGTAACACCAAGAAGCATCCTCATTGGTGTACACCTTCTTTTCAAGAGCGGAGCCACTGACTAGCTAGAAGAGTGTCCTCCAATAGCTGGGGGGTATGAGAGGGGTTCCCTCAACCAGGTGTCTGGTCTTCGGGAAATAGACAGTAGTCGGGGGAACCCGTAAAAGTAGGACAGACCCACTGACTCATCCTGAATTGAGGCCAGTGGTGGATGCATTGGTCTGAAATGGCAAAAGGAGAGAGTCCCAGAGGTACCCAGTTCAGCAGGTCCAGGAAGGGAGGCTGGGGGCCAATCAACCCATGAGACGTGATTTTCTGAAGGTCCTGGCCAGGACCCTTCCCAGACTTTACCAAAATGAAAGAAAGTGAGCCGAAATGCTCGGTACTGATCAAGCTTTATTAAAGGAAAAGAATCTGCCAGGCTGCACTCAAAATGGAGAGCAGCAGCCGGTATCAGTGTGGGGGGGCTTATATAGGTTGTAAGGAAGGCTGAAGTAATCAGGGAGGGGTTTGGTGCTGGTGTGGAAAATAAGGCTGGCCGATGCAATCATGTGGAAGGTTGCACCCATGCAGAAGCAGAGGAGTTCCTATTTCTCAGAAACCACGAGGTTTCTCATAAGGGACAAGCTGTCGGCCATTTTGTGCTCAGTATGTGTAAAATGGCACCGGTCACATCCAAGATCCATCACTAATAAATCACCTTCACTTAAATCCTTAGACTTTTAACTACATAGTATGCATTATTATAGTCTTATTTTATCCTTTATACTAACTGGATCATTTGCATAACCTTAACCTACCTACGCATTAATCTTTCTTTATTTTCTGTTTGTGAAGATGATATTATTGGGAACTATCAACTGAAATTGTGCCACCTCTGTGAAGTAGCACACTAATAGAGAGACAGATTTAGTCTTACCACCTTCTGTGCTCCTCTTCCTTTTCCTTTTATAATAATCGCTGTTAAAGAAGTTATCACAGTATATGAGAGTGTTTCAAAAAGTTCTTGGAGAAATTGAATTAAAAGTTAATGGGAATCCATCCATGAACTTTTTGGAGACCCTTTGTAGTACTGTTAGTTTTGTCCTTCCACCTCCCCAGCTAAGCTGTCACCTCCACAAGGGCAGGGCTGTGACACTGCTGTCTTCTCATTGTGCCCTCACATTGAGGAAAGCAGGCAAGCTAGCCCTCTGGGATCTCTTACAAGGCAGTAATCTCATTCATGAGGGCCCTGCCTTCATGACCTAATCACCTCCTTATGCCCCATCTCCTAACACCGTCACCTTGAGAGTAGGATTTCAACATATGAATTTTAGGGGAACACAAACATTGAGTGCATTCAACTTCATATGGGATGATTTGATTAGAAATCTCTTTATCTGAAAAGACAAAGAATCACCCAGCTACCTCTAAGGAGGAATACCATTTACCTGTCTTAGCAAGAAGACAAGGGGAGTGGAGGACTGGCAAAATGCCCCCAAGAGCTATGAGAAAGCTTCATAAAGTTCATAGAATGATTTATATTATCGTTTAATTCTATTTTTCCACAAACTTTCTGAAGTACCCTCATATTTACCAAATGCCTTTTTAAAATGTAATGTCACTTAACTTAAAATGACTGCCTCATGAAATAACCTATGAAATAGCTCTTAGTCTTTTTTTAAATTTGGAGTCATTATTAAACTTGTTCATCAAGAAATTTGCACCTGAGCTCATGATAGCTAAAGCTTAAATAGCTTGCAATTTAAAATGTCTTTTAGCTTAAATAGGAGGGATATCCATCCTTCCAAAGTGACATTTGTATTCATCTGTCTCTGTGGATTGTGTTAGAATCCACCTAACTAGCGTTTACAAAAGAAATGAAGCATTATTTGAACGTCAGTTGTTTCTAGAGGCATAAATGGGATTATATGATTAACTGGAGGGATTCATGCTCTCGGGTCCAGATTTAAGACTGATTGTTAAATTTGATGTTGAGATATAATTTCCTCTCAAGGAATATAGGCAGAGACCTAAAATATGCATCTGTGTTTTTCTGAATGTTAAAAAAAATCAGTCAGAGAGTTAGTAGGGCTGCTTTCTAGTCAAAGGAGAGAAGTTGATGACGTTTTAATTCTTGTCAACTTGTGTCCTTGGAGACAAGCCTGATGAGGAGTGGTGGGAGAGAACTGTCTAGTTCTGGTGGGAGTCTAGTCTAGTTCTGATCTGGCCTTGGCCCTGTTAACAACTAACTGTGACTTTGGGAAGGCCACTTAATTCCTCTGGTCTTCATTTATCTCCTCTATTAAATGGGAGAAAAAAATCCTGCCTACTTCAGTCAGAGTGTTCTTATATATATATCCAATTAGGTAAAAGTTCTGAAAGTTCTTTAAAATAAATAGTATAAAGAACTTTATGGAGTAAAATATTGTTATTTTCATGGTTGATAAAATTTAGCTGTAACATGAGAAAAGTCTCAGTTAACCCTGCAGTGCCCTCAGTAAATGCTGCCAGTGTTGCTTACTTTGTTTTATGACATATAGATCATAAACAAAAAGGATTTATCATGGGTTTTGTTGTGGTTTGCTTTGTTCTTTTGGTTTGTTCTAGTTCTTTGAAGACGATGGAAAAACATTCTATAATGATGTGTACCGGAGACATAATAGGCACTCATTAAACCAAAAAGTTCCTGATTGAACTCTAGCATCTGGGAAATTCAGCATATGCTACCAGTTCAATGATGTGATTGGCATATGTTTGGCATTTGTCATATTGAGACACCCAAAGCACTGAGCAATAATGTAATAGCAAGCCCCAAGGTGGAAACAAATGAAAAATGTTTTATCGTTAACCCAATGAAATAAAACTCTGATAAAACCTATGAATAATGCAAACAGAGGCATGTGAGAAAAAAAGTCAGGATCAAGGGAACAGTGATGTTTTTCTAATCAGTGTCTTGTTTGCTTGTTTTTTTGTTTTTTTTTTTTTTTAATTTGACACTTGCATTCTCTATATTTCAATTAGGCACATATCTTGCTTCTGTTACATGAAAGAGAACATCACATTAATGTAATAAATAGTGTTTTAAATGGCTAAATCTTCTTTGGCCTAATTATAGGATCAAAACTGCAGATGCCTTTACATAGCAATTGCTTTTGGCTTAGACTTAATTTTCTAATTTTTTCTATTAAGATACCTCAGTAACCGCTTTTACTCATGTGCTATACAAGATATTTATACTAACGAATGGACAATATAGTGACTCAATTCTATTTAAACTTCTAACCTCTAACAACCCTAAACTAACTCATCTGTTATATATTCCAAATTCTTCAGTCTTCAAGCACCATATTCATTTGCTAATTGCCCACATCTGTTGTTCTCCCAATTACCAATTCTGAGAAAAATTTTAGACTCCTTTTCTCTATTGTTTCCTCCAGTAGTTCATACATATCAAGAATGTTTAAAAAGTTGAAGAGAACAAAGTGATATAATCTGTGATTAAAGTTATTTATTTCAGTGTCATCTGATATTAATTACCTTTGAGTAATAGATGTGTTATATACCATGAATATAATTATAACCTGGAATGTTTTCCTCATGTATAAGAAGGTTAATATGATTTCTTTATTAAGCATGCTTAAAATCCAAATAAGCAAATGCCCAGTGGGAAATGGGCAAATTGTACACAGCTGTGGCTGCTCTGGCAATTGACTTATTTGTGCCATTTAAAATTCCAGTCCCTTTTGTTTGCCTTTTCAGGGAAACGGAGCAAACTCTGATGCTTGCAGTCCACAGAAATCAAGACTAGTATGTCTTCTTGACAACTTGAGCCTGGCACTAGAACACCAGGACAGTCCAGGTTTTAAAAAGAATTTGAGTTTGCACAGGAGGAAACATAACTTAGAAATGAGAGGACAGCAAAGAAAAACATAAGATCACTAATTATCAGACAAGGGAAATAAATGACACTGAAGTTGCTCAAATTTTAATACCTACAGCTTTGCCTCTGTTGTCACTAAAAGTACGTGATTTCAAACAAAGCTTTTCTCGTCTGCCTCACTGTATAATCAAGACAACTTTTATTGTCAATTAGATAACATAAAACATCCACTCTCTCCCAGCTACCCCTTTCATGAAACTTAGAATCACTGTTTAATTCTATGCTGTTAGCGCTCCTAGGTTCCTAAATGACACCATTTTGCGTCATAGTTTTGTGTAGGAGTGCTGTAGATGGTTATACTCAATGTAGTGACATTAGCTGGCATCTCTGTTTGTCCTCAGGGTTCTGTTCTTTTATGAGTGTCTATATTTATATGGTTATGTGCATATCATTTATGTACTGCCGGTTTCATACGCATCTAGGTATTTATGAATACAACAAAACGTTCCTCAATTTCTTCTCAACATTTTTGTCCGTGATTTATATAAAGACATAGAAGTTATACTTCACATTCACAAAAGGTACAGATCTGGAAAGGAAAACTAGTACAGTAGATAACAGAATCAAAAATGAAATGATTGTGACAAGCTGGAATGAGAAGGATGAACTGAAATTGGACATACTGGGGATGAAACTAAAGGTTTGTTTTTAGCTTTTAAAGACATATTTTGCAATGACAAGATTGAGGATGATCTGTTGCCCAGGACAGGAATTAAGATCATGGAAATTCTATGATCAAGGCTGAGCACGAACTCAGTGTGGGCCAATGGTTCCAGGTGCAGGTATAATAATAGTCTTAGGCTGGATTCGTTGAAGTAGGACAGGGTCTAAAATATTTAAAGCAGTGCATAATTCTCTCTTCCTCTACTTAATAATGAGGAAGGTTTTGAGGAAGGTCCTTTTGTTTTGCTGATCTGACTGGCTGACTGGGAAGGAGAGAAATTTAGAACAACAAACCTTAGAAAAATTTAAGAGAACAGAAGCTACCTTGGTTGGGGATTGGGCTGGGGAAAGGAGATTCCTAAGGAGATAGCAGAGGCAGAAGTAGTGTTACCAAGACCCCAAAGGTCTGTTTGCTCACTGCTCAATAGTCAGTAGTCTAGAGACAATAGTTGGTGTAAGGAAAGGTAGCCTTTAATCAGGAAGCCAGCAGCCGGGAAAATGGTGGACTTATGTCTCAAAGACCATCTCCACCTCTTCCAGGTTTGCAAAAGCATTTTATAGTGGTCTGTGGTAGAAAGTTGATTCATGGTGACCAAGCGGGGACATGCAAACATGCTTGAGTATTTCAGATAATCTTCAAGGAACTTCCCAGGTGGGAGCTGAACAGTGTCATACTTCGTTCTCCATGGGCTTGGTTCCTGATATTCTCAAATAAGATCATGTTAGTAAGCTAGTAAAGAATGTCCATCTGGGTTAGTAATTTTTCTCTAATTATTTGTGTGCAACGTGAGAGCAAGAGTCATTGTGTTCTGGCCATTAGCTGCAAGCTATGTGGTTTGGGCTACAGGAGAAAACAAGTTTTTAAATTCAAAGATTTAACAAAATGGAGTCACTTCTGTTCAGGCTGTTACAGTAGGGCCTCGGAGAAGCGAGCGAAGATACGAGCAGCTGCTGTGATGGGTGGAACTGGGCAGAAGCGGGTAGCATTTCCTGCTGGTGACTAAACTGGCCAAAGGTGCTAAGATGAGCCTAGAAGTCTTGGATTATCCAAGTGGCCTTTCCTGACCATCCCATGTAATCGTCCCATTGTACTGTTCGCTTAATATGCAATTGCTTTTGTTTCTAGTCCTAGCTTGGCATTTTAAAGGACACAGAAAAACCAGAGTTTTCCCAGCAGAGGAAAATTGGGATACTGTGTTGTTTGGAAATTGTTTGTGATCTGAGGGACTTCAGACTGAAGTGGAAATGTTTAATTTAGAGAAGGAAAGACCAGGGGCCACGATCTGACTGTGTTCAGTTATTTGTGGCCTTGTCATCTGGAAGAAGCAGTCAATTTTCTCAGCTCAGAAGCAGTCCTGGTAGAGGCAGCCATCGGGTCAGTAAGAAGAACATCCTGAGGCATCACAGTGTCCATCAGTGGGTCGGGGCACTTGGTGGGGCAGTGAGCTCATCACCACAGATGCCCAAGCAGAACCTAGATGACCCTCTGCCAAGGAGTTGGGGGAGTGCTCTGTGCATGGGGAGGAGGGTTTAGGTGGGTATCAGGGTTCACTTCCAAGTCCATAGGAAGGAAACTCATGTC
Organism: Galeopterus variegatus; assembly: GCF_000696425.1. Lineage (NCBI taxonomy): Eukaryota > Metazoa > Chordata > Mammalia > Dermoptera > Cynocephalidae > Galeopterus > Galeopterus variegatus. Next base: position 10,577 of record NW_007748801.1, read on the forward strand.
TGTGCTATGTGCCGTACGCCCCATCTCACTTAAATTTCTGACAGACATGGTATCCTTTTTCGTGAGTGGAGCTGCTGAGGCTCAGGCATGTTAAGTCACTTGCTGCTGATTGGTCCAATAAGGATTTGATTGCAGATCTGTTTCACTCCAAAGCTCGTGCACCTCATTCCATCATGCTATCTCAGAGAATTAACTACATCGCAATATTAAACTGTCATGTTGAGATGCCATATGTTAAATATAATATACCTCACAGGGCTAATGGAGGATTAAAATAATGTAGAGAGGAAGCACCTGATACCAGTGGTTTTTATTACTACAATATTTAATACCTGTCTAAACGGTAAAGGACTAGTGGCGAAGTACTAATATCCCTAAAAGCAGTGACTGGACTGAAAATATTTAGGATCCCATTGGACTAATTCCTCGCACCTGTGATATACCTGTTATCTGGACTCCCTTAGCTTCCACACCCTGGGAACTTGGGTACCTGTAAAATGGTATAACTTCAGCAGTCAGCTAATGTTTGATGTTTAAAAAACATTAATGTTTAATGTTAAAAAACGTTAAAGTTTAAAAAACTTACCACACACACCAGCATGTATGTTAGCAAGCCCCAAGGGCACAGGACTCATTAGTTAAATCATCACCAGGGTGGTCATAGGATTGTCAGTAGTCATGGATTCATGTCAATACTCAGGGATTCTGGAGAACTGTGTTTCTCAGAGTGGTCTTTGGGACGCTGTCAGCTGAACTACCTGGGGACTAAAAAATGTAAATTCTTTGGCCTCAAACCTACAGAATAAGAAGGCCTGTGATTAAGAGGCCTGAGAATTTTCATTTAAGAGTCACCCTAGGTGATTATTTTTTGCTCCTACTTTGGGAAATCCCCAGAGACTTCCACCCCATAGCAGATTCACATCTACAACCTAAGTAAACCCTTGCAGAGCCCCACCCCACCCCTCACACTGTCTCC
>NW_007748801.1:16464-16892 GCF_000696425.1 Galeopterus variegatus
AAGTGCCATAGGAAAAGTGCAGTGGGCATGGAGATGGACATTGCTGGTGAAGAGAAGAGGAGAAAGGAAAGATACAGCATGAACAGGAGGTTTGATGGAGAAATAAGGATGGGAAAAGATTGGGGGAATTTATTGATTTCAAGCATTCTGTCCTATTCCAGGAAGGATTCTGTTTGCCTGGAATACAGGGTCCCAGAAAGCAGGAAAGTGGAAATAAAGTTACAAAGATAAGGAGATCTCTAATGGTAGGGGGGTCTTTAAACAGCCAAGGATGTGAACTTCAGCAGGTGGCACTGGGACAGATATCATTACACCTGCACCGTAGAGAGGTTGTCCAGGCTGCAGGGTGGATGATTGTTGGGAGATATTCAAGACCATCATGCTATGTGAGAGGACGTGTAAGGAGGAAACATAGAAAATGTCACATA
>NW_007748802.1:0-967 GCF_000696425.1 Galeopterus variegatus
ATTCTTCAAGGAGTTTTGGGCCATATTTGTCTATTATCAGAGATCTAGAGTGATTTAAAAAGTTTTTTTTCTTTTCTCCACGTGTAGATAGGATAGTCTAGTGAATTTTTTTGTGGGTGGGGCCCAAATTATGGGAAGGCCTGGAGTGGATGAAGCCTGATTCCAGAGCCCTGGGAGCAGGAAGAGCTCTAGGGCACAGCCGGGTACAGCCGGGCACAGCCGGGCACAGCCAGGCACAGCCGGTGCGTGTTCCTGGGCCTGAGTCAGACTGATGTTTGGCTGCCGGCGTTGCACACGTAACCTGCGTATCGGGGCCTGGAGGTTAGGTGGCGGCGCTTTCTCTCAACTTTACAGGGAAAGGGTAAAATAGGTAGCTGGGCATTTAAGGGAGTTTTGGGGAAGCTGGAGCCGTTTTAAGAGTATAAGGAATTTGCTGAAGAAATAGAATCAGATTTTGAGGGGGTCTGGGACACAGAGTCGGAGGTAGAGAGAGCCCAGGTGGGTGTGGATTCTAACTTCTGCTCTAAGTCTGACCCTGTGCTTTCATTTTGTTAAGGGAGACCTAGGCCGACTCAGTATACGCCCTTGTGTCCTTTTAAAATTTGATCTCCCCATGGCTGCCAGTAGGACATTGTTTAGGATGAGAGCTCTCTAAAAAGTACTTTGAGATACAAAGGTCCAAATCTTCAGAGATGTGCCCCCCTTTAATAGAGACTAAAAGCCAGTGAGCCTGTTTATGGCTCAACCGTGTGCACAAGGAATGTGTCCCAGGACAGCGCAGAGGGTGCGGTCTCCCTGGAGAAACAGAGACTCTCCTAAAGAGCCTAAGAAAACAAAGACCTCATGCCTGACATTGGCATCCAGTGCACGGGTGGGGTGGCGGGCAGGGCAGGCTGCCCACACCAACCTGCCAGTGTGACCGTGAGCTATGTCCTCATTGAGATTCTGTAGGCCTGAACTCCAGCGA
>NW_007748802.1:5521-6905 GCF_000696425.1 Galeopterus variegatus
GGACCTCTCTCCCACAACCAGGCACACTGCACCAGTGCCTCAGGGCCTGCCTGGGGACCTGTGGCATGGAGAAGGGGACTGGACCTCTTTCCCACAACCGGGCACACCAACCCAGTGCCTCGGGGCCTGCCCACAGTCCTGGGGCATGCAGAAGGGGTCCGGACACTTTACCACCACCAGGCACACCCCGCCAGCACCTTGGGGCCTGCCTGGGGACCCGAGGCAAGGAGAAGGGGAATGGACCTCTCTCCCACAACCAGGAACACTGAGCCAGAACCTTGGGGCTCACCCAGGGATCCGGGGTATGGACTCAGGGACCGGACTACCCTCCCACAACCAGGCACACCAAGCTAGCACCTTGGGTCTCACCCAGTGACCTGAGGCATGGAGCCAGGAACCAGACCCTCCTCCCACAACAAGGCACACCATGCCAGTACCTTGGGGCCCATCCAGGGACCCGCGGCAAGGAGAAGGGGACTGGACCTCTCTCCCACAACCAGGGATACCGTGCCAGCACCTCAGGGCCCACCCAGCCCAGAGGCATGCAGAAGGGGACTAGACCCTCCTCCCACACCATGCACAAAACACCAGCACCTCGGCACCCACCAGGGTACCTGAGGCAGGCAGAAGGGGACCGGACCTTCCTGCCATAACCAGGCACACTGCGCCAGTACCTTGGGGCCAACCCAGGGACCCAGGACATGGAGAAGGGGACTGGATCCCTCTCCCACAACCAGGCACATGGCGCCAGTGCCTTGGGACCTGCCCAGGAACCAGAGGCATGGAGAAGGGGACCAAACATACCCCACAACCAGGCACACCGCCAGTGCCAAGGAGCATGCCAAAGACAGCACCTCCATGTCGGTGGCCCACCACAGCCACCACAACAACCATGGCTGCTGCAAAAGCGGCTAGACGCCACAACCACCACACAGATGGTTGACCAGCCACTGGAGTGCATTGACACAAGGAGAGTCACCAGCAGAGACCAATGAAAAGAAGAGGACGTCTCTCTCCACAAAGCCCATTGCAGAGTGACAGAAGCAGCATCTGCTCTATGATAATATTGGGGGACCTGATCGTACCTCTCAGCATTGGACAGATCATCTAGGCAAATAAATCAACAGAGTAACCATTACTCTTTCAGGAGAGAAGAAATCTAGGGTCATTAGAGGGGGGAGGGGGAGGGAATGGGGGATGGGGAGAGATTGGACAAGGGGCATAAAGAATAATCACGATTTGTAATAACATATATGCTAGTAATAAAAACATATCAATTTCTACTCCAAAAATGTGTATAATCGATTTTGATTCAATAAAATAAAATTAAATTAAATTAAGAAAATAAAGTACCATGTTGCAGCTACGGCCGTCACCAGAGGAT
>NW_007748802.1:11339-11551 GCF_000696425.1 Galeopterus variegatus
CCCTGTACCGGCCAGCATCGTGTGCACATACACACACGCACACACACACGCGCACGCACACGCACACGCGCACGAACATGCACGCACACACACACGCACACACACACACGCACACACACACGCACACACACACGCACGCACACACACACATACGCACACACACGCACACACGCACACACACGCACACGCACGCACACACACGCAGACACACA
>NW_007748803.1:0-660 GCF_000696425.1 Galeopterus variegatus
TTTTTTTTTTTTTTTTTTTTTGACCGGTAAGGGGATCGCAACCCTTGGCACGGTGTGGTCTACACTATGCTCAGCCAGTGAGCGCACCGGCCATTCCTATAAAGGATCCGAACCCATGGCCTCAGCCAGTGCTGCACTCTCCCGAGTGAGCTACAGGTCCGGCCCAGGAAATTGTTAGATCTTGTCATATACATAAACATGCATACATATGAACATACATACATATATATGCAAATGCTTGCTTTTACAAAGGATATTTTTGGAAGGCAAGAAACTGGTAGAAGAAGTTGCCTCTGGGATTAGAATAGTGTAAATAGGGACGGGGTGGGACGGTGTCTTAGTTTGGTTTTCCCCAAAAGGAGACCCCGAGTTAAGAATGTGGGTGTAGGTAATTCCTGAGAGGTGAGGGCAGGAAGCACAAATATGGGAGTGGGAAAAGTGAGATAGGAACGGGAAAACAGCCAAAGACTATGTTAATGATAGACTACCCCTGTGGGCAAATAGGGCTCAGTCCACTGGGAACCTTTTTGGAAACTATGTGAAACACACTTCAAAATTTTCAGAGGGAGAAAAGGAAGGTTGGGGCATTTATCCATCCTTTCTACCCACCTCCACCCTCACCCCATTGGTTGAGAGTTGTCTCAGGATATTAATTTCTCC
>NW_007748803.1:5561-6721 GCF_000696425.1 Galeopterus variegatus
TGTGTGTGTGTGTGTGTGTGTGTGTATCTTCTATTGGTTGTATTTCTCTGGAGAACCACGACTAATACAGATGGGGGTAGGAGAAAGAGCTTTAGGTGGATTAGTGCTTGAGAAATGGTGTCACCTAAGAGAAATGAAGGGCCTGATGTGATTAATCCTAGGGATGACACACCTCTGTGTTTTGTGGAGTATGGGAGAATATGATTCTAAGGCTCACTCTTCACCCATGGTGACAGGATCAGAAGACCTGCAAGTGTCGTGAGCTTAGTCTCAAATCATAGTTCTTCTCTTGACCTAACATTCTGGGATGGAAGGTTTAGGAAAGGTGTGATCTCACATCTACTGCTTGGATTCACACCTGGTGGAGAGACGATCTTCCTCTGTGTGTACATGCCCTGTCATGAGCCCTGTCGATGAACTGAAGGAATTCTGGGGAAGCTGAGTGTCACACCAAAAGCATGTTTCTTTGTGCCAGGAAGGCGTGGCCTCAGATGTGGCACAGCCAGTGCTCTACACGCTGGGAGGAGAATGAGGTAGGCAAGATCCCACTGTCATGGAGATGACATTTTCATGGAGGAAGACAAGAAATAAATAAGAAAAGCATAAAAAAATCAATAAAGTTTCAGATTGTACTAAGACCTATGAAGTAAATAAAGTAAGCTAATTTGCTAGTCAAAGGGTAGTCTAGAAAAGACTCTTTGACTATGATATTTGATATAAGACTCTTGAGGGATTCAAACATATATTCTACCCCTCTTTGCAGAGAAGTGTCAATGTTAAATAGGAGAAAAATGTAATGAAGTTGAGAATTTTATTCACTAGATATTTCTTTTTTTTTTTTTTGTCTTTTTCCGTGTCCGGCAATGGATCGCAACCCTCGGCGTTGCTCCCGCGCCTCGCTCAGCCAGTGAGTGGGAACCGGTCTGCATGTGGGATCCGAACCCTCGGAGGGAGCGCCGCCGCGCTTCCCAAGCGGCGCACTATAGCAGTGCGCCACCGGGCCGGCCCCACTAGATATTTCTTGTAAGAAAAATCACCCAGAGAAACTAAATGTATCAGTGGTTCCATTTGCCTCTCTCCTCAAGAAGCAAGGGAGGAAGGGATACATGGAGCTATTATACCCTCCAGACTTCCTAGAATGGCTTGGTACAGGTGGGAAT
>NW_007748803.1:7710-9154 GCF_000696425.1 Galeopterus variegatus
GGGATACATGGAGCTATTATACCCTCCAGACTTCCTAGAATGGCTTGGTACAGGTGGGAATAGAAGTCTTGGTAGCAACTTGCAACAGAAAGACAGGGTGGCCAAGTGCAGTGGAAAGAGAAAGAGGATGAAGGGAGCACGTGGTAAGAGACAACTGTTTGGACTGGACTAAGAGGGAGCGATGTCCAGAGGCACCTGTGAGTTTGTAACTTTGGAGAAAGGAACAGACTACGAAATGGAATATTTGAGACAAGTCTCTGTGTTGGATGGCATAACCTAGGATGATCCGGGTTAGTTTTGGTTCATGCCTGTGGGCCCAGCATGACTTTTAAGAGAATGTGCTGTCTTTCTAAAGTATTCCAGTTTGGAATAAGTTTAGGGTATAAGTTCACATTACTATACAAAACCCCTCAGCAGCCCTATATGAACACTCGCGGTAAGAATCTACATCATTTTTCAAGGTTCAGAGAGCTAAATTTATGGTTCTTTTGAATACTACTGTATGTAAGACTGGGCTATGTGGGGTCCTAACTCATATGTGGGTTATAAAAATACTTATTGTGACTTTTAATATTGAAATGTGTCCATCTTTATTTGATTTTTATAAAAATGGTTTATAATTTTCCTGCAATAGAGTAAAGGTGAAGCATGTCTAGAAATAAATAAGTGCATTTTTTTATACTAAACTGAAAGTTGGATATATGTAAAAAGCTATTTCTTTTGTTTTTACATTAGTCTGGAATCATATGTTAGAAAGAATTGAAGTTCATTCAAATTTGCTTAAATAAATGAGGGGAATATACTGGTTTTCATTATACTTCTCTTTATCCTTCCAAGGTCAGGACATTCCAGGCCTTACAATGAAATGTGCCGCAACCTACAAACTCATCAGGGGCCAAAGAGAGTACTCGCTCTCTCACTTTCTCTCTTTCTCTCTCTCTCTCTTTTCTTTCTTTCTCTCTCTGTGTCTCTTTCTTCCTCCTTCTCTCTGTCTCTCTGTCTCTCTCTCTCTCCTGTTTTTCTTTCTGTCTGAGGACTCACTCAGTCACTTCTACTTCATTCTTTTCTTTCCCTGCAGTCTGGCTTTTCACTGCTCCACTTACAACTTGTAAAGACTGTTCCAAAAACGTACTCTCAGTTTCTGAGTAACGTGATATTCCAGATTCAACTTCTAGGGTTAATTGACCCAATCTCTCTGTTTCTGTGTTGCAAATTTGGGGGAAAGGTTGTCTGACTGGCCCGTCTTAGCCTTGGCATTTTCTTCCCCTCTGCTAATGTATACTCATATCTAGGAGTGGATGGAAATCATACGGTCAGTAGGGCAGAAACTTCAGGGATTAAGTGTAGTAAATGTGGGACATGTTCTTAAGAAAAGAGTATGGAATCAGGGAGGAAACAAATATGACCTCTGGTATACCAATTTATTTCAAAATGCACTTATTTA
>NW_007748803.1:10490-11551 GCF_000696425.1 Galeopterus variegatus
GGGGTCTACCAAGATGAATAGGATTGTGTCTATAGTTTGCTGGAAGGAGGCAAAGTAGAAACATAGCTAACATTTATTGAATGCCTACTGTAAGTCACTGGGCTGTACACTTCAAATACATTACGTCACTTAACCCACAAAACCATATGGGTATTATATTAATATTTATTTTTATATGTGAAAATTGGCTTAGCAAGGTTGAATAATTTGCCTAAGCTCATATTCATGCACAAATCTGAACTCGGGTAAACTTGTCTCCAAAGCTAGGGAATAGTCTGCAGTATAAGGCCAACTATGTGTTAAATGATATGATAAAGACAGAAAGTATTATGGAAACATGGTGGAAGGCAAAACTAACAGAGAGGAGAAATGATTAACATAGCCACATATTGAGGTTCTTAAGTACCAGGTACTGTCTTAAGGCACTAATATGTTTGAACTGATTTTATTTTCATAACCTCTCAGTGAGGTAAATACTATTATTATCCATGTTTATTGAGTGAGAAAACTGTGTAACTTGCCCAAAGTCATACAACTAACAAGTGGTCAACCAGGATTTAGATCCAGGCCAACTGGATTCAAGTGTTTTGCTTTAAAACACAAAAGCAAATATAACATTTTCCCTATATTCCCTTTACTTGGCTTACTCTAATGTTAACATCTTGCATAACCACAGTACACTTATCAAAACCAGGAAATCAACATTGGTTCAAAAATTTTAACTAAGCTACAGACTTTATTAGAATGCTACCAATTTTTACCCTAATATCCTTTTTCTGATTCAGGATCAAATCCAGGATCCCATATTGTACCTAATTGTTGTGTCACCTTGGTCTACTCCAATCTGTGACAGATTCTCATTCTTTCCTTTTCTTTCACGAACTTGACACTCCAGAAGAATATTGGTCAGTTATTTTGTAAAATATCTCTCAGTTTTGGCCTGGCTTGTGTTTTCTCATAACTAGGTGGAGGTCATGCATTTTTGGCATGAATACCACAGAAGTGATGGTGTGTCTGCTATACACTGAATATTAGTGTGCCCTCAAAATTCATATGTTAAA
>NW_007748804.1:0-296 GCF_000696425.1 Galeopterus variegatus
AACTTTGTCCTGACAGGAACCAAGTCACAGCTGTCATACCTGATTATTTTTAGAGTTACTGTCCTACCCTTTGTATGGTATGGACTGCCAGTGTTCAAGGTAAACAGAAAGACTTCCCATTTTATTATGACTGCTCCAGAGCCATCCAACTCCTCCTATTCTTATTTCTAGCCTTTTTTTGAAAGGGATGAGGGGACATCCTGCCTGTCTATAGTAAGAAAGGCAGACCCATGGATTGTTAGTACACCCAAGAGATTTATAGCCCCCCAAATTGAGCAAAGGCCCCTGCCTCCAGG
>NW_007748804.1:4765-10007 GCF_000696425.1 Galeopterus variegatus
ACTTTTACAAAAAGCCAGAAGCCAACTAGTTTGAATGTAGCTGTTATAGCTTTGTGCTCTACCTCTAAGAAATGGGGTAAATGGGGTCCCCTTACATGAGAGTGGGGAGGCCTCCTGATGTGCTAAAAGATCTATCTCATCGTCACAGACTCAAGTGTAATTAGTGAAATCTCCCTCCTCCACCTCTAATTTCTTTAGAGAAATGAAGAGTTCATACTTGTAGCCCAAGTACTCAGGTTTTAAGTTAGACAACTTTGTCCTGACAGGAACCAAGTCACAGCTGTCATACCTGATTATTTTTAGAGTTACTGCCCTACTCTTTGTATGGTATGGACTACCAGTGTTCAAGGCAAACAGAAAGACTTCCCATTTTATTATGACTGCTCCAGAGCCATCCAACTCCTCCTATTCTTATTTCTAGCCTGTTTTTGAAAGGGAGGAGGGGACATCCTGCCTGTCTATAGTAAGGAAGGCAGACCCATGGGTTGTTAGTACACCCAAGAGATTTATAGCCCCCCAAACTGAGCAAAGGCCACTGAATCCAGGAAGCCTAGGACCAGTATATTTAGGGGAAGTAACTGTTTCATAGTATTTTGGGGATGAACCCTCATCTTTTGTGAGATTCAAACACTGACCCTCAAGTAACCAGCCAATAAAATTGCCTGTATGCAAATAAACATGAACGTGTTACTTTTTCTGTCTTTTTTTTTTTTTTTAAGATGACTGGTAAGGGGATCTTAACCCTTGACTTGGTGTTGTCAGCACCACACTCTCCCAAGTGAGCCACAGGCCGGCCTCGTTACTTTTTATGTTAATGAGACTCAGTTTTCTAGTCCTATAAATTTGATACTATCCTCAGTCACTGAGCTGCATTAAATCCAATACATACAAGCATGTACCTTGCAGTATCCAAGGTCCAACAAACTATGCTTTTCTTGTCTTTTCTTTTCCCTCCAAATGAAAGACTAGTGGAATATTTGCAGCCACTTTTACAAAAAGCCAGAAGCCAACTAGTTTGAATGTAGCTGTTATAGCTTTGTGCTCTAACTCTAAGAAATGGGGTCCCCTTACATGAGAGTGGGGAGGCCTCCTGATGTGCTAAAAGATCTATCTCATCGTCACAGACTCAAGTGTAATTAGTGAAATCTCCCTCCTCCACCTCAAATTTCTTTAGAGAAATGAAGAGTTCATACTTGTAGCCCAAGTACTCAGGTTTTAAGTTAGACAACTTTGTCCTGACAGGAACCAAGTCACAGCTGTCATACCTGATTATTTTTAGAGTTACTGCTATACCCTTTGTATGATATGGACTGCCAGTGTTCAAGGCAAACAGAAAGACTTCCCATTTTATTATGACTGCTCCAGAGCCATCCAACTCCTCCTATTCTTATTTCTAGCCTGTTTTTGGAAGGGATGAGGGGACATCCTGCCTGTCTATAGTAAGGAAGGCAGACCCATGGTTTGTTAGTACACCCAAGAGATTTATAGCCCCCCAAACTGAGCAAAGGCCACTGAATCCAGGAAGCCTAGGACCAGTATTTTTAGGGGAAGTAACTGTTTCATAGTATTTTGGGGATGAACCCTCATCTTTTGTGAGATTCAAACACTGACCCTCAAGTAACCAGCCAATAAAATTGCCTGTATGCAAATGCTCACAGGTGTTGGCTGGGATTGGCCAGCTTGTGGGTGATGTCATAATTCCCTCCTCTGACCCAACAATGCCAGCACCATTTAAAAGGCCGGCCCCTGACTGCAGCGTGTGCAGTGAGAAAAATTCACCACAAGGAGAGCACCTTCAAGACTGCTGCTGGAGTGTGGGGACAAAAGTCACTGCTGTCCTAGTTCCTGGTTCCTGAGTCCGGAAAAAGAAATGATCTTATGAAGATGGGAAAAGAAATCCAGCAAAGACCAAAGGCAAATGTCTCTTCTTACATCCACTTTTCTCTGAACTACAGAAAAAAACTCAAGAAGCAGCAGCCAAATACCTACCTCGGCTTTAAAGACCTATCTAGAAGGTGTTCCGAAAAATGGAAGTCCATCTCAATGCGTGAAAAGGCCAAATACGAAGCCCTGGCCAAGCTTGACAAAGCCCGCTATCAAGAAGAAATGATGAATTACGTGGGCAAGAGGAGGAAGAGAAGAAAGCGGGACCCCCAGGCACCCAGACGGCCTCCGTCGTCCTTCCTGCTCTTCTGCCAAGACCACTCTGCCAAGCTGAAGAGGAAGAACCCGAACTGGTCAGTGGTGCAGGTGGCCAAGGCCATGGGACAGATGTGGCGTATGATGACAGATGTGGAAAAGCAGCCATACGAACAGAGAGCAGCTGTCTAAGTGCCAAGAACCGAGAGGAACGTGAGGCCTACTGTGAACAACGCAGCACCAGGAAGAAGAGCCGTGTGTCAGCTAGGAACCGGCGCAGACAAAGCTGAGCCACACGCAGCTGATGGATCCAGTTAGAAAACATCAAATGCCATTCAGCCAGAACTGATGGATCCACTTGGAAAAATAAAATGCCATTCAGTCGTATTACCTGTCTCTGGTGTTGTGTGTGGCGTTCGAGCTGCTGCTTTGGGGAAGTGAGGGGGTTGGTAAAGGAGGAGAGTTTGGGGCTGGGAAACTGATCCTGGAGAGTGGCTGGCTCTGGGAGAATTGGCAGCAGGGGCTGGAGGGCTCGGTTGGGGCAGGTGTGTGGAAGTTTCCAGGTGCAAAGGAGGTGGGCATATCCTGATTGCAAGTGGTTATCCAGGTTNAAAGATGGTGTAGTCTTAGGCCAGTTTGCTTGTCAGTCTCAGATGCTGAGACTACACATCTGGAACCTCAGCCCCCCTGGAAACAGTTCTGTGCAGGCAGGGTGAAGCGCAGGCTTGGGGCAGGCAACTGGTGGTCAGAATCCACACTCCCACCTGTAGTGTCTGTTTATACATGAACGTGTTACTTTTTCTGTCTTTTTTTTTTTTTTAAGATGACTGGTAAAGGGATCTTAACCCTTGACTTGCTGTTGTCAGCACCACACTCTCCCAAGTGAGCCACAGGCCAGCGCCATTATTTAATGTTAATGAGACTCAGTTTTCTAGTCCTATACATTTGATACTATCCTCAGTCACTGAGCTGCATTAAATCCAATACATACAAGCAAGTACCTTGCAGTATCCAAAGACCAACTAACTATGCTTTTCTTGTCTTTTCTTTTCCCTCCAAATGAAAGACTAGTGGAATATTTGCAGCCACTTTTACAAAAAGCCAGAAGCCTACTAGTTTGAATGTAGCTGTTATAGCTTTGTGCTCTACCTCTAAGAAATGGGGTACACTTTCATGAGCGTGGGGAGGCCTCCTGATGTGCTAAATGCTCTAACTCATCGTCACAGACTCAAGTGTAATTCGTGAAATCTCCCTCCTCCAACTCAAATTTCCTTAGAGAAATGAAGAGTTCATACTTGTAGCCCAAGTACTCAGGTTTAAATTAGACAACTTTGTCCTGACAAGAACCAAGTCACAGCTGTCATACCTGATTATTTTTAGAGTTACTGCCCTACCCTTTGTATGGTATGGACTGCCAGTGTTCAAGGCAAACAGAAAGACTTCCCATTTTATTATGACTGCTCCAGAGCCATCCAACTCCTCCTATTCTTATTTCTAACCTGTTTTTGAAAGGGAGGAGGGGACATCCTGCCTGTCTATAGTAAGGAAGGCAGACCCATGGGTTGTTAGTACACCCAAGAGATTTATAGCCCCCCAAATTGAGCAAAGGCCCCTGCCTCCAGGAAGCCTAGGACCAGTATTTTTAGGGGAAGTAACTGTTTCATAGTATTTTGGGGATGAACCCTCATCTTTTGTGAGATTCAAACACTGACCCTCAAGTAACCAGCCAATAAAATTGCCTGTATGCAAATGCTCACAGGTGTTGCCTGGGATTGGCCAGCTTGTGGGTGATGTCATAATTCCCTCTTTGGAAGATTCAAACACTGACCCTCAAGTAACCAGCCAATAAAATTGCCTGTATGCAAATGCTCACAGGTGTTGCCTGGGATTGGCCAGCTTGTGGGTGATGTCATAATTCCCTCCTCTGACCCAACAATGCCAGCACCATTTAAAAGGCCGGCCCCTGACTGCAGCGTGTGCAGTGAGAAAAATTCACCACAAGGAGAGCACCTTCAAGACTGCTGCTGGAGTGTGGGGACAAAAGTCACTGCTGTCCTAGTTCCTGGTTCCTGAGTCCGGAAAAAGAAATGATCTTATGAAGATGGGAAAAGAAATCCAGCAAAGACCAAAGGCAAATGTCTCTTCTTACATCCACTTTTCTCTGAACTACAGAAAAAAACTCAAGAAGCAGCAGCCAAATACCTACCTCGGCTTTAAAGACCTATCTAGAAGGTGTTCCGAAAAATGGAAGTCCATCTCAATGCGTGAAAAGGCCAAATACGAAGCCCTGGCCAAGCTTGACAAAGCCCGCTATCAAGAAGAAATGATGAATTACGTGGGCAAGAGGAGGAAGAGAAGAAAGCGGGACCCCCAGGCACCCAGACGGCCTCCGTCGTCCTTCCTGCTCTTCTGCCAAGACCACTCTGCCAAGCTGAAGAGGAAGAACCCGAACTGGTCAGTGGTGCAGGTGGCCAAGGCCATGGGACAGATGTGGCGTACGATGACAGATGTGGAAAAGCAGCCATACGAACAGAGAGCAGCTGTCCTAAGAGCCAAGTACCGAGAGGAACGTGAGGCCTACTGTGAACAACGCAGCACCAGGAAGAAGAGCCGTGTGTCAGCGAGGAACCGGCGCAGACGGAGCTGAGCCACACGCAGCTGATGGATCCAGTTCGAAAACATAAAATGCCATTCAGCCAGAACTGATGGATCCAGTTGGAAAAATAAAATGCCATTCAGTCGTATTACCTGTCTCTGGTGTTGTGTGTGGCGTTCGAGCTGCTGCTTTGGGGAAGTGAGGGGCTTGGTAAAGGAGGAGAGTTTGGGGCTGGGAAACTGATCCTGGGGAGTGGCTGGCTCTGGGAGAAGTGGCAGCAGGGGCTGGAGGGCTCGGCTGGGGCAGGTGGGTGGAAGTTTCCAGGTGCAAAGGAGGTGGGCATATCCTGATTACAAGTGGTTATCCAGGTTGGAGGACCGTACTTAGATCAGGTGCAGGAACACTAGGTCAAGCTCTGGTGAGGAGGGTGGCAGGGCTGGGCATACAGCCAGGGCCACAAGGCCTGGAGCTCCGTTCAGGCTCGCCTTGCAGGCACGAGTCAGGAAT
>NW_007748805.1:0-583 GCF_000696425.1 Galeopterus variegatus
ATTTTCATAATGTTAATTCTTCCAATCCAAGAGCATGGGATATCTTTCCATCTTCTTGTGTTCTCTTCAATTTCTCTCAACAGCGTTTTGTAATTCTCTTCATAGAGATTTTTCACATCCTTGGTTAACTTTGTTCCTAAGGTTTTTTTTTCTTTAAATTTTTTTGGTGGCTATTGTAAATGAGCTAGCTTTCTTGATTCTTTTTATGCATGTTCACTGTTGGAGTATAGAAATGCTACTGATTTTTTGTGTTGATTTCATATCCTGAAACCTTGCTGAAATCATTTATCAACTCTAAGAGTTTTTTTGTAGATTCTTTAGGCTGTTCAATATATAGGATCATATCATCCACAAACAGTGACAGTTTGACTTCAGCTTTTCCAATCTGGATCCCCTTTATTTGCTTCTCTTCTCTGATTGCTATGTCTAGTACTTTCAACACTATCTTGAATAGGAGTGGTGAGAGTGGGCATCCTTGCCTAATTCCTGTTCTTAAGGGAAAAGCTGAAAGCTTTTTCCATTCAGGATGCTTTGGATGAGGAATTTTCCATCTATTCCTAACTTGTAGATAGTTTTTATCATG
>NW_007748805.1:1053-6636 GCF_000696425.1 Galeopterus variegatus
GTGAACCTGTCTGGTCCTGGGCTTTTCTTTGTTGGGAGCCTTCTGATAACAACTGCAATCTGTTTTATTGTTTTTGGTCTGTTCAGGTTTTCTATATCTTCTTGGGCCAGTTTTGGTAGTTTGTATGTGTCCAGAAATTTATCCATTTCCTCCAGATTTTCAAATTTGTGGGCATATACTTGTTTGTGGTAGTCTCTTATTTAATAATTCCTTGTATTTCTGAGGTATCAGTTGTAATATCGCCTTTTCATTTCTAATTTTTGTTATTTGGATCTTCTCTCTTCTTAGTTAGCCTTGCTAAAGGTGCATCAATTTTATTTATCTTTTCAAAAAACCAACTTTTTGTTTTATTGATCTTTTGTATCATTTTTCATGTTTCTATTTAATTTAGTTCTGCTCTGATCTTAAATATTTCTTTATATCTACTGACTTTGGGTTTGGATTGTTTTAGTTTTTCTAGTTCTTTAAGGTGAAGTGGTAGGTTTTTCTTCTGAATGAAGAATAAATTTCCCCCTTAGTACCGCTTTTGCTGTATCCCACAGGTTTTGGTATGATATGTCATTATTTTCATTAGTTTTAATAAATCTTTTGATTTCCTTTTTAATTTCTTCTTGGTCCCATATGCCATTAAGTAGAATGTTGTTTAATTTCCATGTGTTTGTATAGTTTTCAGAGTTTTGTTTGTTATTGATTTCTAATTTTAATCCATTGTGATCTGAAAAAAAAAAAACATGGAATAACTCTTTTTTGTGTGTGAAATTGTTGAGACTTGATTTGTGACTTAACATGTGATCTATCCTGGAGAATGTTCCATTTGCTGATGAGAAGAATGAATATTCTGAGGTTGTTGGATGGAATGTTCTGTAGATATCTGCCAAGTCCAATTGGTCTAAAGTGTTGTTTTAGGGCCGAGCCTGTGGTGCACTCGGGAGAGTGCAGCGCTGCGAGTGCAGCAGCACTCCCGCCATGGGTTTGCATCCTATATAGGGATGACCAGTGCACTCACAGCGCTCACTGGCTGAGTGTAGTGCAGCTGGTCTCAAAAAAAAAAAAGGACAAAAAAAAAAAAGTGTTGTTTAGGTCTTGTGTTTCTGTAGTGATGTTTTCCTAGATGATCTGTCCAATGTTGAGAGTAAGATGTTCAGGTCCCCTGCTATTATGGTGCTAGTGTGTATCTCATTCTTTAGATCTAATAGTGTTGGCTTTATAAATCTGGCTGCTCTGACATTGGGTGCATATATATTTTTGATTGTTATGTCTTCTTGATGGATCAATCTTTTTATCATTATATAGTGGCCTTCTTTATCTCTTTTTATGGTTTTTGCTTTAAAGTCTATTTTATCTGATATAACAATAGCTACTCTGGCTCATTTTTCACTTCTATTTGCATGGTGTGTCTTTTTCCATCCCTTCATTCTTAGTCATTGAAGGCAGCATTTTATTGAGTACATGTTTTTAATCCAATCAGTCAGTCTTTGTCTTTTGATTGGGGAATATAATACTTTTACATTAAGAGTTATTACTGAAATGTGTTTATTTACTCTTGTCATTTTATTGATTTTTGTTTGGATGTTTTAAATATCTTTTTTTTTCCTTTCTTTCTGATTTTATGTTTGTCTTCTGTGTTTGTTGGTTTCTTGGGGTGGTAGATAAACTCTTTTTTCTCTTTATTGTTAGCATTTTTGTTTTACTGGTGGGTTTTGTTCTTTCTTGGGTATTCATGGCAGTGATGGTTGTTTTTCAGGTATCAAACCCAGTACTCCCTTGAGAATTTCTTGTAAGGCTTGTCATGTGATAGTGTTCTCCTGCTGTTTTTGTTTGCCTGAGAAATATACTATTTGTTCTTCATTTCAGAAGGTAGCCTTGCTGGTATACTTGCTGGCAATTTTTGTCCTTTAGTATTTTGAATATTTAATTCCATTCTTTTCTGGCTTTTAGGATTTCTGATGAAAAGTCTGATGTTAGTCTGATTGGGGATCCCTTATAGGTGACTTGATGCTTCTCTCTTGCAGCCTTTAAGATTCTGTCTTTATCTTTGAGTTTTTCCAGTTTAACTATAACATGTCTTGGAGAGGGCCTTTTTGGGTTGAATATGTTTGGGGATCTTTGAGCCTCCTGAATCTGAAGATCTGTGACTTTCCCCATACTTTGGACATTTTCTGCTGTTATTTCATCAAGTATGTTTTCAATGCCATTTCCTTTTTCCTCCCCTTCTGGAATACCCATGATTCAGATATTTGAGTGCTTAATGTTTTCTGTTATGTCTCTTAGATTTTCTTCAATGTTTTTAGTTCTTTTTTCTAGTCCACCTGTGTTAATTCAAACAGCCTGTCTTCAAGGTCAGAAATTCTCTCTTCTGCTTGTTCTTAGATTCTCCTTTGTGTTTTTTATTTTGTTGAATGAATACTTCAGCTCCACAAGCTCTGATACATTATTTTTCAGGGCATTGATTTCTTTGTACATTTCTTCTTTCAGGTCCTGTATGTTTTTTTCTCATTTCATTGTGTTGTTTAACTGAGTTTTCTTGTATCTCATTTTGTTTTCTTAGAATTCTTGCTCTAAATTCCTTGTCAGTCATTTCAAGGACTTCCTATTCTACAGGATCTAGAGCTTGAGAGTTATTATTTTCCTTTGGTGGTGATGTATCTTCTTGATTTTTCATATTTCTGGTATCTTCCCTTTGGTGTCTAGCCATTGTGGCAGGGGGTATCACTGTCCACACGTTCTACCCAGATGTCTGGCCTGGATCCTGAAGGGACTGCCAATTCTGGGCCTCATGGACTAGCCTGGTCTTGGAGTCCCATGACACCTACCTGTTCTGGTGTAGCTGACTTGGGGTGTGTGGACGCAGCAGCTCTTGGGCCTCTATGGGCAGCAGGCACTGGCCTAGGCTGGAGTTCCCATGGCACCTACTTGCTCTGGTGTGACTGTCTTGGGCCATTTGAGCCCAGCAGCTCTCAGGCCTCTCTAGGTGGTGGGCACTGACCTGGGCTGGAGGTCCCATGGCTCCTGCCTGTTCTGGTGAGGCTGACCCGGGATATGTGTGCCTAGCAGCTCCTGGGCCTCTCTGGGTGGCAGGCACTGGCCTGCTTAATTTTAATTAAGTATAGCTTATCAATTATTCCTTTTAGGGAATGTGCCTTTGGTGTTGGATCTAAAAAGTCATTGCTATACCCAAGGTCACAAAAGTTTTCTCCTATGTTATCTTCTAGGAGGTTTACAACTTTGTGTTATAACTCTAGGTTTATGATCTAGTTTGAGTTAGTTTTTCTGAAGGGCATAAGGTCCATGTCTACATTCATTTTTTTTTATGTAGATATCCTGTTGTTTCAGCATCACACATTGAAAAGACTATCTTTACTCCACTGTGTTGTCTTTGTTTCTTTGTCATAGATCAATTGAGTGCATTTATGTGGCTGTATTTCTGGGTTCTCTATTCTGTTCCATTGATCTATATTTCTATTCTTTTCCTAATTCTGTACTGTTTGATTACTGTAGCTTTGCAGTAAGTCTTGAGGTTGGGTAGTGTCAGTCCTCAGATTTTGGTTTTCTTCAATACTTTGTTGGCTGACCTGGGTCTTTTTCTTTTCCATATAAGCATTAGAATAATTTCTTTGATATCCACAATGTAACTCACTGGGATTTTGAATGGGATTTTATTGAATCTATGGATCAAGTTGGGAGGAACTGACACTTTAATAATATCAAGTCTTCGCCCATAAACATGGATTATATCTTCATTTATTTAGTTCTTTAATTTCTTTCATCAAAGTTTTGTGGTTTTTCTCATATAGATTGCTACAGACTGAATGTTTGTATTCCCCAAATTTGTATGTTGGAATCCTAACCCCAATCTGATAATATCAGGAGGTGAGGCCTTTGATAGATGATTAGGTTATGAGGGCAGAGCCTTCACAAATGGGATTAGTGCCTTATAAAAGAGAATCAGGAGAGCTCTCTTTCCCCTTCTGCCAAGTGAGAAAACAGCAAAAAGCAAGCCCTCATGAGACACTAAATCTGCTGGTACCAGGATCTGGTACCATGATCAGAATTGTGAGAAATAAATTTGTGTTTATAAGCCACCCAGTTTAGGTATTTTGTTATAGAAGCCCAAACTAAGTTATAAATCTTGTGCATAATTGTCAGATTTACACCTAAGTATTTCATTTTTCACTTGTTCATTGTTGGTATATAGGAGAATTATTGAATTTTGTATATTAACCTTGCATCCTGCAACCTTGCTATATAATCACTTATTAGTTCCAGAAGTTTTCTTGTCATTTCTTTCAGATTTTCTATATGGACAATCATGTCATTTTAAAACAAAGACAGTTTTATTTCTTTCTTTCCAATCAGTATACTTTTTATCTTATCTTCTTGTCTTATTCCATTAGCTATGACTTCCAGTACAATTTTAGAAAGCAGTGGTGAGAGGGGACATACTTGTCTGGGTCCTGAAATCAGCAGAGAGCTTCTTGTTTCTCACCATTAAGTATGATGCTAGCTGTAGGTTTTTTGTAGATGTTAGAATTCACTTTTTATCTCCTGCATGTGGTTCTCCCTTTTATTAATCTTGTCTTTTTTAAGAAATATGTCTCAGTGTTTCTCCTTCCTTAAGCCTTCTTCTGGAGTCTGATCAGCCTGGGATCTCTCCAAGGTTTTCTCTGCATCAACACAATGAAGCTCCAGTGTTCACCAGAAAGAGCTGTTCATCAGGTAGGTCTTGCTGGTCTGGCTGTCACTGGACTGCAGAGCCTGGGGTCTGTTCTGAGCCATGTAGAGAAAGATGGGATGGCATTCCATGAAGCCTCTGCATTATGTACTTACTTGTGATGTACCTTGTTACATTATTACATTGTTTTGTTTTGTTTTTTCCACCACAAATGAGAATCCATCATGGATGAATGGAGCCTCACTGCTTATCAGAATAATTAATCCAATAACCCCATTTCCAATCTATGGGAAATGAATGGAAGGTTTCCTTGTGGTTAAATCAAGCACTTTATTTATCCAGCCATCTGTTCCAGTAACGAAGTGCTCTGTGAAGACAGCACACCTTGGCCATTGTTGCTTCTTTCATTCAGCTCTGGTTATTTTTTTTCAAAGCACCATGAACAGAAGCCTATGGGAGAAAAAAATGAATGGTGAAATGTGGTTGTCTCTCTGTCTCTCTGTGTATATGTGTGTGTGTGTGTGTGTGTGTGTGTGTGTGTGTGTTACCACAGAGAAAGAAAATGATGCTTAGGGTTTTCATGGATACCTAGAGAATTAGAGCACAAAATAATTGGAAAACAACCTTTCAGCTCTCTCCCAGATGAAGCTAAAATTAAACAGACTATCTACTGACAAGAATGTACCAACTATGCCCACTTTACCTTTAAACATGCTGGGGACACTTTGGGGGTCTGGAAAAATCTCAAACCAGAATTATGTCTTCTGGATCTCAGTTCCTGAGCTCTCTTCTCTTGACTTTTGTTTTTGTTTTAATTCATAATGTGGAGAGAGTCCTTTTTTTGTGAATATCTCCTTGCTACATTGAGGTGTACAAGGGGTTGCTTTGGTTATTTTGGTGCCCTTCATATG
>NW_007748805.1:7086-8872 GCF_000696425.1 Galeopterus variegatus
TTTACCTTTAAACATGCTGGGGACACTTTGGGGGTCTGGAAAAATCTCAAACCAGAATTATGTCTTCTGGATCTCAGTTCCTGAGCTCTCTTCTCTTGACTTTTGTTTTTGTTTTAATTCATAATGTGGAGAGAGTCCTTTTCTTGTGAATATCTCCTTGCTACATTGAGGTGTACAAGGGGTTGCTTTGGTTATTTTGGTGCCCTTCATATTTAAAAATTTATTGTGAATCTCTTCCTCTCATTTCCAAATGCCAATATTATAATACCATTTTCCTTATTTGCTTCTCTCTTTCTCTCTCTGTCTCTCTCTCTCTCACACACACACACACGCACACACATACGCACACACATACACACAGTGGACCAGTGTAAAAGTAGTCTCTTAATCAAATGGGTGCTTTTTCTCTGACATAATGAATGAATTAGCCATGTTTTGTATTTCGATCATCCCCAAACCTATGAAGCTTTTGGGGGCTCTGTGGCCCCAGAATTGGTCTGGTTAATAGCCCAGCAATTTTTTTGAATAGCTCCATGAAAAAGCCCTGGAAAAGGTCAAAAACAATTTTTTTTCCTATTAACACTTCAAAAAACCTAATTAATTGACTCAAAGTGCCTCAGGGAGGAGAATCTTTGTTCCACTTATAACAAGGTCTGTTTTGAATAGAAACCTAAATCCTTCTTTCTGTAGAAGCTTGAAGATGAGGTAGCTCTCCAAGATTCTATATTTCTCTCACAAAGTGGAAAATATAACGAAACCCAGTGAGATTCATATGCACAGGCCAGAGCCTAATAGTTCAGGGCCACTGGAGACTCTAACCCAGAGACTTGTGACAGAGAGAGAGAGAGGGAAAGACAGAGAGAAGGACAGATAACAGAGAGTGAGTAAGGAGAAAGGAGGGGGGCGGGAGGGAGAGAGAGGGAGAGAGAAAGCACAGTCCACCATCTGCTACACAGCCCTGCCCAGCCCCTTGCATACTATGCCCTGCCTCACTGTAAACCGATAACTGTGACATATGGATTTAAGCCCCTTTGAGATGTTTTCAGGGAACAGGAGAGGACGGTGGCTCCTGCATGTTATTGTACATCTTCCTGTTGGCAAGAGTGACCAGGCAACTCATCTGTGGCTTTATTTGCTTTCGTGCACCTGGCAAACAGTATCCTACTTGAGACAACAAAAACCTTGATGAATTTCTACCTAATAAGGCCAGCCACTTGGGGCGGGGGAAAAAAGCCTAACATTTAGCATTTATTTTTACAAAGGGAAATTTTGCTTTTTCTTCTCATTTTTATGTTGAAAAGCAGGGAAAAACCACACTGCAAGCACCCCACCCCCACTTTAATTCTGGCTTTTGTGTCTGGGGATTGGTTGGGGATAGACTTGCTAGTGAGATAATCACAGCCTGTCCTGGGTGAGGAGCTGGAGGCTGGCTGTTAACCCTGTGAATGCCAGAGGATGGAGGGTTACACTCAAGACATGGGTCCATGTCGGTCTCCTTGGGATATAGCTAAAGGAAAAAGAAAGCTACAGGGAGAACCCATATGTTTTGTTCACAATCATATTTGAAAGTAAAATTAATGGTATTTCTGTTTCTAAAATCAATATTTTATTACAATGTAAGAATAAAAAAAAGAAAAGAAAAAATAAAAAACACATAGGAGAAAAAGCCCGTAATTCCAGCATCCATCGACAAATGTTAATTAGGGTGGTTAATGTAATTATAATAGATATATATATTTTTTTCCTTTTTGTCTTTTTTACTGACCGGTAATGGGATCACAACCCT
>NW_007748805.1:9939-11546 GCF_000696425.1 Galeopterus variegatus
AGTAAATAAACTGGTGTTTTGGATATCTTTTATGCATGCAGCTAATTTTTCCCTTAGGCCATGTTGCCAGAAGTTTCTCTGCCATTAAGTATTTTTGAGGGTCTTGATACATATACCAAGTAGTTATGAAGCAATATCATAGAAGTTTACCTCTGCTGTCATTGAATGATAACCCAAGTGCTCTCTTGCCAGCACTGAACAAAAGCCTTTTGCTGAGGTGACAGCTGCATGCCCATTGCACGCATTTTGTTTTCTCCAACCCACTAAGGGCGCACAAAACATCTTTGGCTAATCCTAAAAACATTGATGTTATTATTTTCTAGCAGGTGCTACCCAAGTTGGGTATGTTGTTTCTGTAGTTTTACATTTTTAAAATATTTTACTTTAAAACAACTGTGTCTTTGAAGGTGAGTGGTAAATGTGTTTCCTATCTGGTCTACTCACTACCTACTCCCAAATGTATGCATTAATGTTTAGGAGTTTGCAGTCTTCTCGCAAGACTTAGAGGTCCATGTTCCCCTGGATGGTCATTATCTTATTTTCTGGGGGAAAGAAGCCTGACTAATGGCATACCTAGGAGAACAATAACAGATACATTTTCAAAACTCCCTTCTTTGTTGAACATTCTGCATTGATGTTTTAGCAGGCCTCAGGTGGTCTAGAAACCACTGGCGGAGATCCCAGTGGAAACATGCGGGTGTGGCTGGTGAGTATCAGGAAGCTTTTGGGAAGCCACAAGGCATCCCCCCCTTTCTGTAGAGTAAAGCTTCAAAACTGAGAGGTTGATTTTTTTCTAAATATGTTCTCAAAAGGCAAATGAAGGAAGAGAAAAGAAAAAAGGGCTTT
Organism: Galeopterus variegatus; assembly: GCF_000696425.1. NCBI lineage: Eukaryota > Metazoa > Chordata > Mammalia > Dermoptera > Cynocephalidae > Galeopterus > Galeopterus variegatus. The sequence continues at coordinate 10,786 of NW_007748805.1, forward strand.
CTCAAAATTGGCTTGATTGTTAGTAAAGGTGTCTTATTCCCAGCATTTTGGTTTGGTTTGGTTTGTTTGACTCACAGGATAGCTGGATACTTTCTCTCTTTTCCGGGACCTGTTTTGGTAATTCTGGGCTGTTTTTTAATCACCAATGCTGAATAACCCCTTTCTATTAGAATCAATTTTTTGGAACCTGTTTTGAATATTCTGGATTGTTCTCCAACCTCTATTCTGATTATTTCACTTCCATTGAGATTATTTTAGCAGCAAAAGCACTTGCTTGGGACTCTGTTCAAGTCTCAACTTCAGCATTGAGCTTTTCCTATTGGGTCTCAGTTTTCAATGTTTCCCAAACTTGGTCAGTCATAGGAATTGGCTGTTAACAGCACAGTTCTCAAGGTCACTTTTCTAGGGAAATCTTATTTGTGATTCTGGGGAGGATATTTAAGTGCATGAGTCAATCACATGATTAGCAAATTTAGGAGATAGTAGACCAGTTAGACTGCTGTTCAGAATGAGCCAGAATCTGCTCTTCAATGGGAGCCACAGATGATTTGTAGGACACGAAACATTGAGAAGCACAGGCCTAGATAATCTCTAAGGTCTTTTCCAGCTAAAACAACACAGCAATTCTGAGGTTCCCTCTCCTTTTCTAATGCCATTTCCAGCTCTCTCCCCACCCTTCTTTATTTGATCTACTGAGGAACAGTTTCTCTATTATTTGTAAAGTAGATATCCCATTCAGTGAATTTGCAGTATTTCTTCAA
>NW_007748806.1:0-1911 GCF_000696425.1 Galeopterus variegatus
ATCTAAGTAAACTCATCACACCAAGCTCATCGATCTAAGTAAACTCATCAATCTGAGGTCATCGATCTAAGTATACTCATTCCACAGAGCTCATCGATCTAAGCAAACTCATCGGACCGAGCTCATCGATCAAAGCAAACTAATCAGACCAATCTCATCGATCTAAATAAACTCATCAGACTGAGCTCATCAATCAAAGCAAAGTCATCAGACCAAGCCCTTCGATCTAAGTAAACTCATCACACCAAGCTCATCGATCTAAGAAAACTCATCAGACCAAGCCTTTTCATCTAAGTAAACTCATCGGACCAAGCTAATCGATCAAATCAACTAATCAGAGCAAGCTAATTGATCTAAGTAAACTCAAGACACCAAGCCAATCGATCTAANTAATCAATCTAGGAAAACTAATAAGACCCAACTAATCGATCTAAGAAAAGTGATCAGACCACGCCAATCGATCAAGGAAAACTAACCAGACCAAGCTAGTCGAACTAGGAAAAGTAATCAGACCGAACTATTCGATCTAGGAAAAGTATTCAGACACAAAATATTGATCTAGGACAACTAATCAGACAAAGTTAGTCGATCTACGAACACGAATGACACCAAGCCAATCGATCTAGGAAAAATAATAAGACCAAGCTAATTGATCTAGTAAAAGTAATCAGACCAACGTAATCAATCTAGGAAAACTANCGACCAAGCGAATCCATCTAAGATTACTACTCAATCAAAGAGAATCGATCTAGTAAAAGTAATCAGACCAACATAATCCATCTAGAAAAACTAATCAGACCAAGCTAATTGATCTAGTAAAAGTAATCAGACCAACGTAATCAATCTAGGAAAATTAATCAGTCCAAGCTCATCGATCTAGGTAAACTCATCAGACCCAGCCAATCGATCTAAGTAAACTCACCATACCAAGCTCATCGATCTAAGTAAACTAATCAGACCAAGCTCATCGATCTACGTAAACTCATCAGAGCAAGCTAATCCATCAAAGTAAACGTATCAGACCAAGCTCATTGATCTAAGTAAACGCATCAAAGCAAGCTAATTGATCTAAGTAAACTCTACAGACCAAGATCATCCATCAAAGTAAACTCATCAGAACCAGCTCATAGATCTAAGTAAACTCATCATAACAAGCTAATCGATCTAAGGAAACTCATTGGACAGAGCTAATTGATCTAAGTTAACTCATCTGACAAAGCTCATCCATCTAAGTAAACTCAGCAGACCAAGCTTATCGATCTAAGTAAACTCATCAGACCTAGCCTATCGATCTAAGTAAACTGAACAAACCAAGCTCATTGATCTAAGGTAACTCATCAGACCAATCACATTGAACTAAGTAAACTCATCACACCAAGCTCATCGACCTAAGTAAACTCATCAAACCAAGCTCATCGATCTAAGTAAACTCGTCAGACCAAGATCATCGATCTACGTAAAATCATCAGACCAAGATTATCGATCTAAGTAAACTCATCAGACCAAGCCCTTCGATCTAAGTAAACTCATCACACCAAGCTCATTGATCTAAGTAAACTCATCAAAGCAAGCTAATCGATCTAAGTAAACTCATCCGACCCAGCCCATCGATCTAAGTAAACTCACCACACCAAGCTCATTCCTCTAAGTAAACTCATCAGGCCAGGCTCATCGATCTAAGTAAACTGATGAGACCAAGATCATCGACCTAAGTGAACTCATCAGAGCAAGCTAATCAATCTAAGTAAACTCATCAGACCAAGCCCTTTGATCTAAGTAAACTCATCAAAGCAAGCTAATCGATCTAAGTAAACTCATCAAACTGAGCCCATCGATCTAAGTAAACTCATTGCACCAAGCTCATTCCTCTAAGTAAACTCATCAGGCCAGGCTCATCGATCTAAGTAAACT
>NW_007748806.1:2543-3178 GCF_000696425.1 Galeopterus variegatus
AACTCATCAGACCTAGCCTATCGATCTAAGTAAACTGATCAAACCAAGCTCATTGATCTAAGGTAACTCATCAGACCAATCACATTGAACTAAGTAAACTCATCACACCAAGCTCATCGACCTAAGTAAACTCATCAGACCAAGCTCATCGATCTAAGTAAACTCATCAGACCTAGCCTATCGATCTAAGTAAACTGATCAAACCAAGCTCATTGATCTAAGGTAACTCATCAGACCAATCACATTGAACTAAGTAAACTCATCACACCGAGCTCATCGACCTAAGTAAACTCATCAGACCGAGATCATCGATCTGAGTAAACTCATCAGTCCAAGCTCATAAATCTAAGTAAACTAATCAGAACGAGCTAATCGATCGAACTAAACTCATCAGAGCAATCCCATCTATCTAAGTAAACTCATCAGACCGACCTCATCGATCTAAGTAAACTCATCAGACCAAGCCTATCGATCTAAGTAAACTGATCAAACCAAGCTCATTGATCTAAGGTAACTCATCAGACCAATCACATTGAACTAAGTAAACTCATCACACCAAGCTCATTGATCTAAGTAAACTAATCAAAGCAAGCTAATCGTTCAAAGTAAACTCATCCGACCCAGCCCAGCAATCT
>NW_007748806.1:3514-3924 GCF_000696425.1 Galeopterus variegatus
GCCAATCGATCTAAGTAAACTAAGCAGACCAAGCTCATTGATCTAAGTAAACTCATCGGAACAAGCTAATCGATCTAAATAAACTCACGAGACCAAGCCAATCGATCTAATTAACCTCATCAGACCAAGCTCATCGATCTATGTAAACTCATCAATCACAGCTAATCGATCTAAGTAAACTCATCAAACCAAGCTAATCGATCTAGGAGAAATAATCAGACCAAGTTAATCGATCTAGGAAATATAATCAGATCAAGCTAATCAATTTTGGAAAACTAATCAGACCAAGCAAATCAATCTAGGAAAAGTAATCAGACTAAGCTAATCGATCTAGGAAGAATAATCAGAGCAAGCAAATCGATCTAGGAAAACTAATCTGACCCAACTCATCAATCCTGGAAAACTAATCA
>NW_007748806.1:4070-5843 GCF_000696425.1 Galeopterus variegatus
ACTAATCAGACCAAGCTAATCAATCTAGGAAAACTAATCAGAACCAACTAATAGATCTAAGTAAACTGATCAGACCAGGCCATTCGATCTAGGAAAACTAATCAGACCCAGCTAATCAATCTAGGAAAACTAATCCGACCAAGTGAATCCATCTAAGATTACTAACCAATCAAAGATAATCGATCTCGGAAAACTAATCAGACCAAGCTAGTCGATCTAGGAGAACTAATCAGACCCAACTAATCCATCTTGGAAAACTAATCAGACCCAACTACTCAATCTAGGAAAACTTATCAGACCCAACTAATCGATCTAGGAAAACTATTCAGACCCAAAAAATTGATCTAGCACAATTAATCAAAGTTAGTCGATCTAGGAAAATTAATGACACCAAGCCAATCGATCTAGGAAAAATAATCAGACCAAGCTAATTGATCTAGTAAAAGTAATCAGACCAACGTAATCAATCTAGGAAAACTAATCAGACCAAGCTCATTGATCTAGGTAAACTCATCAAACCCAGCCAATCGATCTACGTAAACTCATCATACCAAGCTCATCGATCTAAGTAAACAAAANAAACTCATCAGACCAAGCTCATCGATCTATGTAAACTCATCAAACACAGCTAATCGATCTAAGTAAACTCATCAAACCAAGATAATTGATCTAGGAGAAATAATCAGACCAAGTTAATCGATCTAGGAAATATAATCAGATCAAGCTAATCGATTTTGGAAAACTAATCAGACCAAGCTAATCAATCTAGGAAAATTAATCAGACTAAGCTAATTGATCTAGGAATGATAACCAGACCAAGCTAATCGATCTAGGAAAACTAATCAGAACCAGCTAATCAATCCTGGAAAACTAATCAGACCAAGCAAATGGATCTAGAAAAACTAATCAGACCAAGCTAATTGATCTAGGAAAACTTAGCAGACCCAACTAATCGATCTAAGAAAACTGATCACACCAGGCCAATCGATCTAGGAAAAATAATCAGACCAAGCTAATTGATCTATTAAAAGTAATCAGACCAACGTAATCAATCTAGGAAAACTAATCAGACCAAACTCATCGATCTAGGTAAACTCATCAGACCCAGCCAATCGATCTAAGTAAACTCACCATACCAAGCTCATCGATCTAAGTAAACTAATCAGACCATGCTCATCGATCTACGTAAACTCATCAGTGCAAGCTAATCCATCAAAGTAAACTCATCATACCAAGCTCATAAATCTAAGTAAACTTATCACACCAAGCTCACTGATCGAAGTAAACTCATCAAAGCAAGCTAATTGATCTAACTAAACTCTACAGACCAAGAACATCGATCAAAGTAAACTCATCAGAACCAGCTCCTAGATCTAAGTAAACTCATGAGAGCCAGCTAATCGATCTAAGGAAACTCATTGCACAGAGCTAATTGATCTAAGTTAACTCATCTGACAAAGCTCATCCATCTCAGTAAACTCATCAGACCAAGCTCATCGATCTAAGTAAACTCATCAGACCTAGCCTATCGATCTAAGTAAACTGATCACACCAAGCTCATTGATCTAAGGAAACTCATCAGCCCAATCACATTGAACTAAGTAAACACAGCACACCGAGCTCATCGACCTAAGTAAACTCATCAGACCAATCTCATTGATCTAAGTAAACTCATCAGACCAAGATCATCGATCTAAGTGAACTCATCCGAACAGGCTAATCGATCTAAGTAAACTCATCAGACCAAGCCCTTCGATCTAAGTAAACTCATCA
>NW_007748806.1:7073-7900 GCF_000696425.1 Galeopterus variegatus
AAACTCATCAGAACAAGATCATCGACCTAAGTGAACTCATCAGAGCAAGCTAATCAATCTAGTTAAACTCATCAGACCAAGCCCTTTGATCTAAGTAAACTCATGACACCGAGCTCATCGATCTAAGTAAACTCATCAGACCAAGCACATTGATCTAAGTAAACACATCAGACGAAGCATATCGATCTAAGTAAACTCACCCGACCGAGCTCTTCGATCTAAGTAAACTCATTAGACCAAGTTCATCGATCTGAGTAAACTCAGCAGAGCAATCTAATCGATCTACTTAATCTCATCAGACCGAGCTCATCGATATATTTTAAATCAACAGACCAAGCTCATCGATCTAAATAAACTCATCACACCAAGATCATCAATCTAAGTANCTAATCAGAACCAACTAATAGATCTAAGAAAACTGATCAGACCAGGCCATTCGATCTAGGAAAACTAACCAGACCAAGCTAATCGATCCAGGAAAACTAATCAGACCAAGCTAATCAATCTAGGAAAACTAATCAGACCAAGCTAATCCATCTAAGATTACTAACCAGTCAAAGATAATCGATCTCGGGAAACTAATCAGACCAAGCTAGTCGATCTAGGAAAACTAATCAGACCCAAGTAATCCATCTTGGAAAACTAATCAGACCCAAGTACTCAATCTAGGAAAACTTATCAGACCCAACTAATCAATCTAGGAAAACTATTCAGACCCAAAAAATTGATCTAGGACAACTAATCAGACAAAGTTAGTCGATCTAGGAAAACAAATGACACCAAGCCAATCGATCTAGGAAAAATAATCAGACCAAGCTAATTGATCT
>NW_007748806.1:8860-9468 GCF_000696425.1 Galeopterus variegatus
CAATCGATCTAGGAAAAATAATCAGTAAAAGCACATTGATCTAAGTAAACTTATCAGACCAAGCACATCAATCTATGTAAGCTCATCAGACCAAGCTCATTGATCTAAGTAAACTCATAAATGAAGCTAATCGATCTAGGAATAATAATCAGACCAAGTTAATCGATCTAGGAAATATAATCTGATCAAGATAATCGATTTTGGAAAACTATTCAGACCAAGCTAATCGATCTAGGAAAAATAATCAGACTAAGCTAATCGATCTAGGAATAATAATCAGACCAAGTTAATCGATCTAGGAAAACTAACCAAACGAAGCTAATCGATCCAGGAAAACTAATCAAACCAAGCTAATCAATGTAGGAATACTAATCAGACCAAGCTAATCGATCTAATATTACTAACCAGTCAAAGATAATCGATCTCAGAAAACTAATTAGACCAAGCTAGTCGATCTAGGAAAACTAATCAGATGCAACTAATCCATCTTGGAAAACTAATCAGACCCAACTGCTCAATCTAGGAAAACTTATCACACCCAACTAATCGATCTAGGAAAACTATTCAGACCCAAAAAATTGATCTAGGACAACTAATCAGACAAAGTT
>NW_007748806.1:10434-11545 GCF_000696425.1 Galeopterus variegatus
ACCAAGCTCATAAATCTAAGCAACTACTCAATCTACAAAAACTAATCAGACCCAACTAATCCATCTAGGAAAACTATTCAGACCCAAAAAATTGATCTAGGACAACTAATCAGACAAAGTTAGTTTATCTAGGAAAACGAATGACACCAAGCCAATCGATCTAGGAAAAATAATCAGAACAATCTAATTGATCTAGAAAAAGTAATCAGACCAACGTAATCAATCTACGAAAACTAATCAGACCAAGCTAATCGATCTAGCAAAACTTATCAGACCAATCTCATCAATCTAGGTAAACTCATCAGACCCAGCCAATCGAACTAAGTAAACTCACCATACCAAGCTCATTGATCTATGTAAACTCATCAGAGCAAGCTAATCCATCAAAGTAAACTCATAAGACCAAGCTCATAAATCTAAGTAAACTTATCAGACCAAGCTCATTGATCTAAGTAAACACATCAAAGCAAGCTAATTGATCTAAGTTAACTCATCTGCCAAAGCTCATCCATCTAAGTTAACTCAGCAGACCAAGCTCATCGATCTAAGTAAACTGATCACACCAAGCTCATTGATCTAAGTAAACACATCAAAGCAAGCTAATTGATCTAAGTTAACTCATCTGCCAAAGCTCATCCATCTAAGTTAACTCAGCAGACCAAGCTCATCGATCTAAGTAAACTCATCAGACCTAGCCTATCGATCCAAGTAAACTGACCACACCAAGCTCATCGATCTAAGTAAACTGATCACACCAAGCTCATTGATCTAAGGAAACTCATCAGACCAATCCCATTGAACTAAGTAAACTCATCACACCAAGCTCATAGACCTAAGTAAACTCATCAGACCAAGCTCATCGATCTAAGTAAACTCATCAGACCGAGCTCATCGATCTAAGTAAACTCATCAGACCGAGCTTTTAAGTAAACTCATCAAATCGAGCTCATCGATCTAAGTAAACTCAACATGGAAAGCACATCGATCTAAGTAAACTCATCAGACCAAGCCCATCAATCTAAATAAACTCATCAGACCAAGCTCATCGATCTAAGTAAACTCATCAGACCGAGCTCATCGATCTAAGTAAACTCATCAGACCGAGCTCATC
>NW_007748806.1:11633-12067 GCF_000696425.1 Galeopterus variegatus
GACCAAGCTCATAAATCTAAGTAAACTTATCACACCAAGCTCATTGATCTAAGTAAACTCATCAAAGCAAGCTAATTGATCTAACTAAACTCTACAGACCAAGATCATCGATCAAAGTAAACTCATCAGAACCAGCTCCTAGATATAAGTAAACTCATCAGAACCAGCTAATCGATCTAAGGAAACTCATTGCACAGAGCTAATTGGTCTAAGTTAACTCATCTGACAAAGCTCATCCATCTAAGTAAACTCATCAGACCAAGCCCTTCGATCTAAGTAAACTCATCACACCAAGCTCATTGATCTAAGTAAACTCATCACAGCAAGCTAATCGTTCTAAGTAAACTCATCAGACCCAGCCCATCGATCTAAATAAACTCATCACACCAAGCTCATTCCTCTAAGTAAACTCATAAGGCCAGGCTCATCGATCT
>NW_007748807.1:0-6995 GCF_000696425.1 Galeopterus variegatus
TATATACCACATTTGTCTATCCGTTCATCCAGTGATGCACACTCGTGTGGTTGCCACCTTTTGGCTATGGTGAGTAACGCTGCTACGAGCACGCATGTACATGTATGTCTCGTTTGAGTAGCTGTTTTCATGTCTCTTAGGTATGCATCTAGGAGTGGAATTGCTGGGTCACATTGTAATTCTATGTTTCCCTTTTTGAGGAACAGGCTGTTTTATTTCAAATTTTCGGGAAATATTTATATCAGTAGTCCTAGTTAGATAACTAGCTGTGCTTCATTTATCTTATGACTCAGGAGGCAAATTTAAGTGAAAGGTGAGCTTATGAGCAAAACACAACATTGTTCCAAACTGAGAGCAGAACTGTATCTTCTAAACTGAAAAAAGAGGGTGTACTCAGCGAAAGACTGTGAAATGAATGAGATATGTAGGAGAATGTGAACAATGGTACTCACCTGAGATCTGGGCAAGCAGGACCCCCTGCCCGGGTCCTGGGCCTCAGAGTCCTCTATGCTTTGGAGTGCCTTCGTCGGCTATGGTGAGTAACGCTGCTACGAGCACGCATGTACGTGTATGTCTCGTTTGAGTAGCTGTTTTCATGTCTCTTAGGTATGCATCTAGGAGTGGAATTGCTGGGTCACATGGTAATTCTATGTTTCCCTTTTTGAGGAACAGGCTGTTTTATTTCAAATTTTCGGCAAATATTTATATCAGTAGTCCTAGTTAGATAACTAGCTGTGCTCACCAGGCAAATTTAAGTGAAAGGTGAGCTTATGAGCAAAACACAACATTGTTCCAAACTGAGAGCAGAACTGTATCTTCTAAACTGAAGAAAGAGGGTGTACTCAGCTAAAGACTGTGAAATGAATGAGATATGTAGGAGAATGTGAACAATGGTACTTACCTGAGATCTGGGCAAGCAGGACCCCCTGCCCGGGTCCTGGGCCTCAGAGTCCTCTATGCTTTGGAGTGCCTTCGTCAAAAATTTCTAAGACTCCCTTGGTGCCTGTGACTAGTTAGGATCACAGTGCACATGGGATTGACCAGATGCCCTGGTAATCTCCAGAACTGAGCCTGTGGGTTGTCCTGGGGCCTTGAAGTTGGGCTGGCTTCAGGAGGGCAGTGGATTGCTCCCACTGCAGTATATTTTTCTGGGATCATGAGATTGGACCACCAGAATGATGCTGACATGCTAACTTTGGGTGACTCTCATCACATCAGACACAGGATGAGTTCTGGGGTCTGGATTTCTGATGGTCCACCTTTGGCAAGAATATAAATTCCATGTGTGGAATTGAGTGTCTTCTCTTGCTCACCCATGTGTCTTGACCACAGTGCCACCTTCAGTCTATAACACATGATCATGGCAAGTGTCCTTTACCCTGGCAACCTCTTCCATTAGCACCCAGGGTGGTCGCTACACCCTTCTGCAGTCTCCACACCACTTGTCAGACAGTCCTCCAGACATGATGTGCCTATGACTTCCATAGGCTTTGGAGACCTTTGTTCTGTGACACCAGTGGGTCCTTGCAATCCATGTCCTCTCCTGCCTCTTATCAATATGGTGGTACTGTGCTTTCTCGGGTTGGTCACAAGCTGTGTCAGACAAAGGATGAACCTTCCCTTCGTGAATGGGACTGCTCCTCTAACAGCACCCACAGGCCACCATCTGTTCTCATTACAGGCATTAATGTTCTACATTACAGGCAGCAATGTGTGGAAGGCAGGTGTGCAGTTAACATAGAAAGAGTTGTCATTCTAAGAATGCAGTGATTACAGGGAGGAAATGATTGGAAGATATGTTGTTCTGTGTTTATGTTACCAAATTTTGAATGATAAATTGAACATGGCCAGAAAACAAATTATGGTTCACATTTTCTTTATTACTCTGGGTAAATCTTGCGTTCACAGCCTTCAACAAAGTGCAGTAACAACCTTTGAGAGAATCATTAGAAGCCGGTTTCATAGGTGGGTGATGGGTGATGCAATGTTATGAATAATGACAGAACCAGCACTAAACAAATGGCACGAGGGAACTGCAGAGGCAGAAACATCTATGTTGTTTCAATGCAAGGAGATTCTGAATGAATAAGGCATTGCAAACAAGTATGGGACTACTTTTTCCTATAGTGGGAGATAAGACATTTTCTAGTCATGACATATTTAACAATTAAAAAAAGAAAAAGAGCAGTAAAGGGCTGAACAGGAGGACATGGAGCCTGGGCACTCTGAAGGATCTTCACATGTGCTTATTGTTTGGACAATAAGTAAATTCCAAGTACCTGTCTCTTACCTATGATTGGTAATCACTAAACCTCACATGGACCCATGAATTTTGCAATACATGTTAAAATCAAATATTTTCCAGGTCTTTGCACATTCTAGGGGGAGCTCTGGTAGGTAATGCTGTGAGTTTGAATAACTAATGGATGCTTTCTATGACTGAACATTATAGTTGCTCAAATGTTGGAGAGGGTAGCCCCCTCTAAACAGAGATTGATCTTCATATCAGGTTGTAAATGGGATACTGCACTCCAAATGACATTACAAGTAATGTCAACAGAGTCTAGGTCATGAAGAATTCTATGTCATGTTTGTAAATTGGACATTATTCATAGTGAAAACTGGTTTAGAGAGGCTGTTATTATTCTGAACGAGCCAAGACTAGACAAGAGGAAGTTATTTATGAAGCCATCGCAACAGTTCTGGAGGAGATAATAAAGGTAATGATATAAGGAATGGACCTAATGGCTGTTCTTTACAATGTACTTACAATATTTTGAAATGAAAGATATTCAAGTTATTCATTAACATGGAACTGATTAAAAAATTATGGTACATCTATTCAGTAAAATATAATTCAGTTATTACAAATGATGGAGATCTATGTTTGATATGGAGAGTTATTCACACTATTTTTTAAGTGAAAAAAGATTATAGAACAGTTTGTGTAGTATTATCTAATTTTGGGGTGGGCTAACTCTGTTTCTTATCTGCACTTGCATATTTACAGAAGAAAAATTTCTGAAGGTAGTATTTCAGAATACTAACTGTGCTTGATTCTGGGTGGCTGGATTAAAGGTGTTCTTAAAAAAATACTCTTCCTGCCCCCCTACCTAAAACAACATCAGTACAAAACAAACTGCTATATACATCCATCTCATCAGCTTAGGCTATAATAAAGCCATAACATATTTAATATTCAAATGGATATGGCATTGTGTCCCCATTCCAATATAGGAAAAGTTTAATTTTCTCCAGAGGTTCTCTTCTCTGATATTTCCTTGGACTCCAGGTTTCTCTGCTAAGTCCAAAGAAATCGGTTAAGGACAGCACTAATAAAATGTTTTTCAGGCCACTGAAAAGCCCAGTTCCTTTGCTGCTTCTGCGGGGATACAGTATAACCTCTAACTAAGAACAGGTAATCCAGGGCACTGTGCAAGACTGTGTTCTTGGCAGGGATCATCACAGTGATTGAGGCCTTGACTGCTGTACCTCTGGTCCTGCAGGCATTCTTCATGATGTTAGAGCAAGAGCAGTTCTAGCTCCAACTTTTTTTGTCCAGGATCAGCCCTTTTCTTCTGATTTGCTCCAAACACAAACATAGCCCTTTTCCTTAACTGCCTCAAATCATGGTCCACTGTAGACTTTTTGCTCCCGCCTGATCAATCTCAGTAGTCCACAGCACAGTTTCAAAGTGTTGGTCACCCAGCCTTAAATAACACAGTGTGATTGTGCATGTGTCAGATTGAGGACACAGGAGCATGGAGAACCTTGTATATATAATCTTTCCTCTGGAATAATACATTTCCTTTTCCTCCTCAAGGGCATTGTGCAGTTATACAAACCTTCAGTTTACAGGACTAAACTCCACAGTGAGTATCTCAATCAGTACTGTTTGCATTTGGATATAAGGTGACCTCCCATTTTTCTACAGAAGCAATGATTGGATAATTGCCTTGTACTGAAGTAATTAAATGATATATCCTTGTAGTTTTTCCAAACATAGGGTAGCTCCAAAGGCCTTCCAAAATGTTCAGGAGCTCTCCAACTGAAGGTTCTTTTTAAAATAATAAAAACATTAGCAAAGTACTTTGCTATTATCAGGCTGGCTGATGTTTACTGCAGCAGTTAAGAAGCTGCAGTTTCATGACTTCACTCATTTAAGAGGAATCATTGATTTTCTTTCAAGTAAAATAAAGTCAGTAGTACTCATAATTAAAGGAAAATATACTTAAGTTTTTCAAGTACTGTGTGTTTGGGTTTTATTTATACTATTACATATCTTATGGAGGATCTAACCTGAAGTCCTGTAATTAGTTGTCTTTAAAAATTTAATTTATATTTTTATGAAAGGAATTCATGCATGATGCTAAAAATCTTATAAAATCCCCAAAGACCTCTATTGTGTTTTATTACTTTTATTTTTAGACCTTTATTTTATTTCCACTTTCACCTGTTCCACTGAATATGGCTGATCTACTTCTACTTTAAAATTTTAAGCTGTATTTTCTATGTTTATTTTTATATACCCAAATAATATATGCATACATCTATCTCTTTAGTCTTAAATTTTAGACATTTGTTGACTTCCTATTATGGAAGATGAGAGTTCTATATCTTTTTAAACTTCCTCTTTTTATCCATTCATTATTTCATATAGTTTGATTAAATCTTGATTCAAGTGAACCAAGTGATTATACTTTCTACTGCAACCTTTTGTTTTTCCAGGAAATGATAATTCTGTCTCTTTTCCATTTGCTTACATATTTTTCAACCTGTGGATTAATTTCCCTCACCCTCCAATACCATTGTAAAATGCCTCAATTCAATTTCCACACAAATCTGTCTCTTTTCCATTTGCTTACATATTTTTCAACCTATGGATTAATTTCCCTCACCCTCCAATACCATTGTAAAATGCCTCAATTCAATTTCCACACAAATTTGTCTGATAAAATTTCAGTTTCATGTCATCTGTAGACATTTTCCCTCCAGTTCCCTGTTCTCCTTGCTCCAGTCTGGACTGGTTGCTTGCTTGGTCTAATTCACAACTATTATCTTTGCATTGCATTTCACCATCTTCCTGGAAATTCTCTTTGCTTTATCTTGTGTTGGACTCCCCATTTCTCTCAGTCATTTGCTTTCATTTTTCTTGGTAATTCCCTTGTTTTGCTGGAGCATATGTCTGGACTGGTTGCTTGCTTGGTCTAATTCACAACTATTATCTTTGCATTGCATTTCACCATCTTCCTGGAAATTCTCTTTGCTTTATCCTGTGTTGGACTCCTCATTTCTCTCAGTCATTTGCTTTCATTTTTCTTGGTAATTCCCTTGTTTTGCTGGAGCATATCCTTCTGCAGTTTCCTTAGAACAGGTTCAAGGAAGAAATTGTTTTGAAAGTTCTGTACCTGATAATTTGTTAAAATTCTAACTTCATTCTTAATTGATATCTTGCCTGGGAACAGATTTTTAAGTAGAAACTAATTTTCCCTTCAAAATTCCTCCATGATTTTCTACCTTCCAAACTGCTGCTGGGATATGCAATGCAATGCAGATTCCTGATCCTTTATGAACTTTTTTCCCTCCTGGAAATATTTAGGACTTTTTTCCTTATTCCTGGTATTCTGAAATTTCGGAATATATGCCTTGGTGTTGATCTTTTCCATTTAGTGGTTTTGACACTTGGTGGACCCTTTTAATCAGATTTCACTGGGAAATTTTCTTGTATTTTCTTCCTTCAACTTTTAGTGTGTAAGTATGATGGACCTCTTGCACCGATGTTCTAACTTTCTTATTTTTGTTTTATTTTCTCTCTCTCTTTTTGTTTTTACTTTCTGGGAGAGTTCCTTGACTTTACCTTCCTACCATTTAACTGAAATTTCTGTTTCAATTATTGCATTTTTTAATTGCTAAAATTTCTTTCTTTCAACGATTAATCTTTTATAAAAATTGCATCTTATTCTTTTTCATGAATGCAATATCTTTTATTTTCTCTTTGATGATAATGTAGCTATTTTTACTTTAAAGTTTTTTCTCCTGTTTTCTGCATTACTTGTTTTTGTCCAAATTCCCTTTCTATCTATTTGTTTTCCCCCTGCCTTTTATGTTAGTGACATTGTTCGTTTGTTTCTAATGATCAATGCCTGTGCATTAACATTTAATACTGATGGCTAAGAGCTCATTGGAAGCCACTGTGCATTGATATTATTGACTGATGGGCCTCTTAGGATGATCAGATGATTATCCAGACTTTTGGTTGGAAACCCTCCCATGTTAACTTCTCACCATTTTTATTCTGGGATGTTATTCATGTTGATGTTTTGGGGGTTAATTCTAGAGCACAGAATGGAAATGTTTACCACTCTTAATTTGCCTAAAGTGCTCACCTCTTGAGTCATTACTCTTTATGATAAATGCATAAAGAAAAATTTTATTCATGAATTTGCTAGTTATTTACTTTTACTGAAGATGTTAGCTGGTGCTTTTTGTTAATTATAAGGTGTGTGTTTTCAGTTGACAATGAGAAATATAAGATGCCAAAAACCAGTCTGGCTAAAGTAGCTGTGGTTATATGAGCATAGAAAATTTATTTCTGAGACAGTTCTTAATATAGTAACATAACTTAAATGAACAATTATACCACTAAGTAAAAATTAGAATGAATTAATCATTTAAAATGTGTCTATTAAGTACTAGGCTCTGAGACTGCAGAAAAGAATGACCAAATTTTACACTCTGTTAAAAAGAAAAAGTCAGAAATTCTTACCCAGTCAATGCCTTTCATACCCTCAGGACAAAATCGGGGTGGGGGTGGGGGTGAGGTTCCTTTTCTGCTGTTCTCATCCAGTTCTCAGGACTCGGGTTGCCCTGTCTGTGACATTTCCCCCTCTCCAGAGCTGCCCATTGCAACCAGATCCATTCGTTTCCCTACAAGTTTTTTTTTTTTTCCTTTTTGCCTTTTTTCGTGACCGGCAACGGATCGCAACCCTCAGTGT
>NW_007748807.1:7116-11544 GCF_000696425.1 Galeopterus variegatus
TCTCAGGACTCGGGTTGCCCTGTCTGTGACATTTCCCCCTCTCCAGAGCTGCCCATTGCAACCAGATCCATTCGTTTCCCTACAAGTTTTTTTTTTTTTCCTTTTTGCCTTTTTTCGTGACCGGCAACGGATCGCAACCCTCAGTGTCGCGCCCGTACCAGACTGGGACCGGCAACGGGATCGCAACCCTTGGCGTTGCTCCCGCACCTCGCTCAGCCAGTGAGCAGCCGGTCTGTATGTGGGATCCGAACCCTCGGCGGGAGCGCCGCCGCGCTCCCAAGCAGCGCACTGTAGCAGTGCGCCACCGGGCCGGCCCTTCCCTACAAGTTGTATCGTTTCCCTACAAGTTGTATCGGAGTGACCAAGGAATTTTAGTTAACTAACTAAGAAGTCCAGGAAATACTGCATTTTAAAGATTTTTCTGAAAATCAACTCAGTTTGAGCTTGGGATTCCCCAACCTTGGCGCATGCAGTTCAACCTCGCTCAGACTTGGGTAGTGATGTTGGCAAGCCTCCTTTGGCCGTCTGTCTTCTGTACGTAGTGGCTCTCGATGAGACACCGTTGTCCCAGACCACATGGCCTCTGCAGATCTGGTGGCCCTAGTGCCTTCAGGTGCTTGGTGCATGAGGAGATTTGGTAAGTCTGGCAGCCCCTAGCCTGGAAGATTAACCTTTATTGTGTCCTATGAGGTTCTTTCTTGGAAGTCCTCCCACATTGCCAGGGAGCAGTCTACATGTCCTCTGCTCTCTAAACCTACAGACCTCCTTCTTCTCAACTTTCACCTCTTAAATTCTTTTCTCCTATAAGGTCTTCAGTCTTTTGGAAATAAAGGCTACAAAAAGAATTGTAAGTCAGCAACTTTCAATTTCTAGCCTGCCCTGCACCTTCTCTGTAGGATGGATGCACTGACTTCTACCTTCTCAAATGGGAAGGAGGAAGTATATTAAAAATGTAATTAGTATCTCAAAAAACTATTCTGCCAAATTGTGAGCAGTCAAATCTACAAATATATTTGGAAGACCATGCATTCAGAGAAGAAGAAATCTTAGAGATCACCAAGTACAGGCTTCTTATTTTTCTGATTTTTGAGGGACTCCACGGCCTGAGGGTTCAGTGATCTGATGAAGGCCACAGGGAAAATTACTTCTGTGCATTTGGTTACTGTTTCTGCTGACTGGAAACAAATGCTGGATCAGTCTTACCAAGGCTTTTGGACTATACCCCAAGGACAGCCTGAAATTGCTTGAATTTGACTTTCTGTGTTGTTATGTAATGTTTGGAACCAAGAGCTTGTTCTGTACAGTGCCTAGAACACCGTGGACTTTCAATGACTATCAAACAACAACAGTGCATTAGTGTTTTCTGGTGCTGGGGAAATGAGAAAGGCAAATGGGCATAGATCTGGTTTTGAGCGGATCCTTGTCTGACCCTGTGAGTATACAGCTAATTTGCTGTTGAAAACAGAGGACTGTTCCATTATTAACTCCGCTCGTGGAGTGGTTGAAAGGCAGCAGTAGGCACTGGACCACCCAACCTTGCATGAGTTGAATTCTAGCTCCACCACTTATTAGGACTGTTCCATGGCAAATCACTCCAGACCTTTCTGGTCTTAAGTACCCTCATCTGTAAAATGAGTTTAACGATACCCTTGCCTACTCACCTCCCAGAGTTGTTATAAAAATCATGTAAAATAATGTCATTAATTAACTCATGTATCCAACAAATATTTATTTTATACCATTGTGTTCTGGAGCCTGCTAGGCACAGTCAATACAGAGGTGGACAGAACTGTTTCTACTCTTGCCCTTGTAAAGCCAGTAATCAACAAACAAATCTAAAATAACTGATTGTGGTAAGTGCTCTGATAGAAAACTGAGTGCTATAGAAAAGTAGAATAATGGTAATGCTCCGTGAAGAGGTGACATTTAAACTGAGGTCTGAAGGGTAAGCAGGAGCTTGCCAGTTATAGATGGTGGGATGAGCTTTTAGGTGGTGTCAAGTTCATAGATCCTGAGGCGAGCATTAAAGTGGGCTAGTGAGGCTACAGCACAGGGAGAAAGGCAGAAGACGAAGGTGGAGCTGTAGGCTGGACCGTAATGCTGGCCCTGCATGGAAGAGTTCTTTGTAAGCTTGTTATGAATTAGATGTTAAATAAGAGTCAGTAAGGCACCAAGTCAAGTGAATCTTAAAACATAGTGTAGATGTTTATAAGGGTTTTGTGGTAGTAACTACCAATGCTCAGCGTTCACTTACACATCAAATAGAGGTTGTGCATAGTGGATCTGGAGCCAATGGCTCTGAATCCTGGCTCTGACAGTTCTTACTCTGAGATCTCAGGCAGCTCCTTAACATCTCTGTGCCTCTGTTTCCTCATCTGCAAAATGGGAAAATAATGGCATCTACTCTGGGGGTTGCTCTGAATTAAATGAGTCAATATATGACAATTATTTTAAAGAGAGCCTGGGGCATGGGGAGCATGTAGCTCACAGTGAACTATTATGATTACTTCTATGTTTGGACCCTTCTGAGGTTGACAATAGTCTGACTTTCAGATAAGTGGTGCAAGTGTTCTTACTTGTTTGAAGATAGTCATGTGTTGCTTAATGATGGGGATACATTGTGAAGCATGTGTTAGGCGATTTCATCATTGTGTGAACATCATAGACTGTACTTACATGAACCTAGATGGAATAGCTACTACACACCTCCAGCTTCATTCTAATCTTGCGGGGCCCCTGTTGCATATGCAGTCTATTGTCTACTGAATCATTATGTGGTGCATGACTGTACATCTTCTATAGCACCCCTGTGGTGTGGAGAAAGGAGCTGAGTCTGGGATCAGAAGTCTTGACTACATGTGGAATTAACCTCTAGATCTGTTACCTCACCTGTGATTTGGGAGAACTCTTCCTCTCTGCCACTATTTTAATCAGTCCTCTCCTTCCTGTCATTTCTCAGTAGCCTGTGTTTAACATGTAGAAATGGATATCCTCTGGAATATGGAGAAGATTCTGTCCCTGTAATCTGGCAGTTTTGCCTAACTCATTCAACAGAAGGATGAATGCATTGCTCTCCCTGGTCTGTAAAGAACTCCTGGTTTGGAAGAACTGGAACCAAGAAAAGGTGACGAACCATGCCTACGCCTGATTAAGGATGTGCTAGTTCTCACTGGATGACGCTGCTCTATCATCCTGTTGCTGCCTTTGTTTCATAGAATAGCTCACTTTTTTCAACAACCCAGGTCCTTTCTACTTTCTGTCTTGTATTTAGATCCCGTCTAATTGGATAATTTTACTTTCCCTTGTGATAAAATCTAACACTCATACAGAACTGGAAATGACAATGGCGACTGTGTCCTTATTAATTGCTTTATTGCTTCTCCCAAGTCCTGTGTTAATTGGTAGCATCTCCACATGGCCTGCTGCTTTGTATGTGTTAGATTACAGCAACTTGTTATCTGGGATCTCAAACAGGACCCATCGGTGGGGGGATTATATGACAGTACCGAATAACTTAAATCTCTAAAGATGAATCTTTATGTGTTGGGAGAGAAGAGAGTCCAAGGGAAAAAAGAGAAATAACGTTTTACAAAATGCTCTCACTTATGTTGCTTCATCCAATGCACACCTGTCCGAGAAGCAGCAGCTGTGATCTCTACTTTAGAGATCGGGAGACTAAAGGCCTTGTTAGCACAGATTCATTTACCACAGTCACGCAGCCAGTGTGTGGACAGCTGGGGCTTGAACGCTGGTCTTTTGACAACCAAAGTAATGCACCTGTGGGTTATCAAAAAGGAGCTAAACTCTTTGGTTGCTATTATTTTCTCATTGTCTTTCATTTTAGTGATGTTGCTGTGTACTGGGTATGGAAATAAATAGGGAATGAGTGGAGTGTTTTGAGCCCAGAGGACCCTGGCATTGATGTCTGCTGTTCCTGGCGATTCAGAGATAAGTGATGGGAGCCTGTGTAGATTAACAGATTGTGTGCCTGATGCACGGGGCTCCAGGAGAAGAATACAACCTACAAATCAATATAGCTCTTTCTACATGTGTGACAGACAAACCATCTCAGATCACGTTCTGACCAAGACTTTTAATCAAATTGATTAGTGACAGTTGTTCCACACAGGACCATGGCTGAATTGCACCTTCCATCTGATTGGAAAGGTGAGGAAGAAGGGGATGCCTTATATCCTCCTGTTTTAGAGACAATGCCCAGGACTGGTAATGTGTGAGGCAAGTGACCATCTTTTTTCAATAGCAGAGAGAGCTGTAGATGCATCCAGAGCAGTAGGAGGCAACATGTGGTAGAGTGAATGGCTTAGTAAAGCCATTTTTTTTTTTGTTAAATTTTTATTTTGTAATATACACTGTTTATGATTATTATGGCCCATCACCGACACCTCCCTCCCTCCTCCCTCTCTCCCC
>NW_007748808.1:0-2098 GCF_000696425.1 Galeopterus variegatus
CGTTTCACCTCATATAATTCTCTCTAGGGCTATTTTGACTTAACTCTTGATCAAATGGCAATTAAAGATAGGGAACACGGGGAAGCAACATAGAAAATGTGACTTTATTTAAAGTTTGATGACCGAATAATGACTAGGTACAGAATTGACCAACTATTCCACATGTCTCTGTAGACAAGAACATTATGATCCTGTATGTAATTTCAAAGTAGAAATAGAGAAAATGTTATTTTGAAATAGCTTCAACAACTACAATAGGAAATGAATGTATTTGGAATTTTTCTTGACAGCAAGTTCATAACTACTTTTATTATTACTGTAGTTTCTTACCCATGATCATTTAAAAGGAAATGCAAAATTACAGTAAGAACTTGGTGAAAATAATGTAATTTGTTTTCCATTCCACATTTATAGTCTTCCTGAGTTCTGATCTAATTCTAAAAGCAAGATGTAGAGTAACAGAATCCAGAAATATCACTTAGAAAGGTAGAGATGGCACATTAACAGTACATTTTTAAGCTAGAAGATTAATAGAACTATTAAGTTGGGTGCTTTTTTAAGTCATAGTATCATGCAGGCTGCCAGAATGGGTGGTAATTGAATAATAACAAAGTGTCATCACTGTAATATTTTCCCACCTCTGGTGGCCTCAGTTCCATTCTTTCCTTTTGAAAGTTGAAGCAATTATTGTGATTATGGTATCTTTATTTGTTTTTGTTTGTTTGTTTTTCAGCTCTCCCTTATGAGTGGAGACATGCAGTATTTCTCTTTCTGTACCTGGCTTATTTTACTTAACATAATTTTCTCTAAGTTCATCCATGTTGCTGTGAATGGCAGAATTTCATTCTTTTTTATGGCAGAGTAGTTTCCATTGTGTATGTATACCACAGTTTCCTTATACAGTCATCCATTGATGGACATTTAGGTTGAATCCAACTCTTAGCTATTGTAAATAGAGCTGTGATAAACATGAGTGTGCAGGTATCTCTTCAACATGATGATTTCCATTCCTTTGGGTATACACCCAGTAGCAGAATTCTTGGATCATATGGAAATTCTATCTGTAGTTGTTTGAGGAAACTCCATACCATTTTCCGTAATGGCTGCACTAATTTACAGTGCCTCCAATGTTGTAGATGTGTTCCCCTTTCTCCACATCCTTGCCAGCATTTGTTATTCTCTGTCTTTTTGATAATGGCCTGTTAACTGGCATGAGATATCTCAGTGTGGTTTTGATTTGCATTTCCCTGATGCTAAGTGATGTTGAGCATTGTGTCATGTATCTGTTGTCCATTTGTACATCTTCCTTTGAGACATGCCTATTCATCTCCTTTGCCCATTTTAAAAATCAGGTTATTTGCTTTCCTTACTGTTTAGTTGTTGGAGTTCCTTGTATATTCTAGATATTAAATCGAATGCATAGTTTGTGACTATTTTCTCCCATTCCGTAGGTTGTCTTATTGCTCTGTTAACTGTTTCTTTTGCTGTGCAGAAGCTTTTTAGTTTGATATAACTCTATCTTTTTATTTTTTCTTTTGTTGCCTATGCTTTTGGGCTCTTTTTCATAAAGTTTTTGCCCAATTCTGTTTCCTAAAGTGTTCCCCCTGTGTTTTCTTTGAGTAGTTTTATAGTTTCTAGTCTTATATGCCTTTAAGACATTTTGAATTGATTTTGGTATATGGTGAGAGGTATGGGTCTAGTTTCATTCCTCTTATTATGGA
Source organism: Galeopterus variegatus (assembly GCF_000696425.1). Taxonomy (NCBI): domain Eukaryota; kingdom Metazoa; phylum Chordata; class Mammalia; order Dermoptera; family Cynocephalidae; genus Galeopterus; species Galeopterus variegatus. The sequence continues at coordinate 1,722 of NW_007748808.1, forward strand.
TGTCCAGTTTTCCCAGCAGTACTTATTGAAGAGGCAGTCTTTCCCCAACATATGCTCCTGTTACCTTTGTCAAATATCATTTGGTTGTAAGTATGTAGGTTGATTTCTGGGTTCTCTATTGTGTTCCATTGATCAGAGGGTCTGTTTTTATGCCTCAACCATGCTGTTTTGGTTACTATAGCTTTATAGTATAATTTGAAGGCAGGTAGTATGTCATGCCTCTAGCTTTTTTCTTTTTCTTTCTTTTTTTTTTTTTTTGCTCAGGATTGCTTTGGTTATTTTGGGTCTTTTATTGTTCCATATGAATGTTAGGATAGTTTTTTTCTATTTCTGTGAAGAATGTCATTGGTATTTTGATGGGAATTTCATTGAATCTG
>NW_007748808.1:3270-4587 GCF_000696425.1 Galeopterus variegatus
TTTTTTGGTTGTATCTTTGTCTGGTTTTGGTATCAGGGTAATGGTGGCCTCACAGAATTAGTTTGGGAGAATGGCCTTTGCTTCGATTTTTGTAACAGTTTGAAATAGATTGGTATTATTTTTCTTTAAAGGTGAGGTAGAATTCAGCAGTACAGCAATCCTGTCCTGGGATTTTCTTTGTTGCGAGACTACTGATTACTGCTTCAATCCTCTTGCTTGTTATTTGTCTGTTTGGGTTTTCTATATCTTCTTGGTTCAGTGTTTGCTTTTTTTTTTTAATCAAAACATAGTTAATTGTACATATCTGTGGGGTACAGAGTTGAATATCAATACCTGTATGCAATATATAATGCTCAAATCAGGATACTTAGTATATTCAACATTATACAATGCAATCTTACTTGGGTCTCTTTACCAATTCCTCTTTTACCCTCATTCCCCTCCCACCTTCCTACCTCTGGTAACCTCAGTTGTGGTAGTTTGTATAAGTTCAAGAATTTATCGATTTCCTTCAAGTTTTGAAATTTGTTGGTGCATAGATGTTTATAATAGTCTGTAATGATTCTTTTTTTAATTGTCCCTTATACTTATATGTGTATGTGTTATTTTCCCACCTCATTCCTCTGCCAACTTCTTAGTTGTTTTTCTTCTTGGTTATAAATAGTTATGAACAATTTTGCCTGCCATTTATACATTTTTTCCATCTTTACAACTAACAGCAGTCACAGCAGCATGAATGTTCCACCACCACACATCTGCTCCCATTGCCCCTGTCTGATCCGGGAACCCACTGCCTCTCACCTGCCTGAATGACATCATCTCCTGGTTTATGGTCCTGCTCTAGTTTCTCCCCATTTCAATCTAGCCTATGTAGTGCTCACAAATCTTCCTAAAATAAAAACAAGGTCATGTTATTTACTATAACCTAACAAAATCTAAACTCTTCCATCTAGCAATCAAATTCCTCCATTTTATGGCCCTGAGTCTCTTAAAGCACAATTTAATCACCCCACTGATCTCTTTACTGTTGTGATGTATCCTGTGCTTTCTTTTGTTAAACCTTTCAGTATATTAACCTCACTGGTTCAAATTCCAGTTCACCTGTAATCACTTAAAAAAATAACTAGATGGTACAAAATCCAATTGTCGTTGAGCGTTTTTTCATTTATTTGGAAAACCTAAAAATAACATTTAAATTTGATTAAATTTTAATTATTTAACTAAACTTAAAATTTCACTTAAATAATTTTTAATCTAATAAACAATTTAACAAATGGTTAATTTTCCTAAAAGCAACTCGCTTTTAAATGTTTGAGA
>NW_007748808.1:5518-6500 GCF_000696425.1 Galeopterus variegatus
AAGGCCAGGCAAACAACTTAATTTAGGTTTGATGAAATGGAACTTTAGCAAGAATGACTCCATTTTGGTTTCATCCATTGGAAACTAGTTCAGGAGCTCAGTCCAAATCAATGGGCTCTCATAAATTGTATTTAATACTTCTCATTCTTCAGATTTAAAAAAAATGATAAATATAAAAAAATTAAATTATCCTTAAACACTTTTTACTAAAGACCTGAATTAAGACTTGAGCAGATGTTAAAGCATTAAAAGGTGATTTAATTTTAGGTGGAATGTCATTAGATGTTCTAGTCATAAAGATGAATAATAGTTGAGTTGACTGGTATCAGATGCTCATTTTCACTTAGTTGGCTTTGAGTAATTGTGAAACAGCTGATTTCTGGCCTACGATGCCTCCCTATTTTCTCTGAATATCTAAAGCTTACTTTGACTTTCTAGTCAGGTGCATCTTTTGCATGCAGTGGTTCCTGATTCCATCACCCCGAAGTAATTATTTTTTTCCTTCCTCTATAGTCAGTTTCACTTTAAATACATGAACTTGTCAGATAAATCACTTTGAATCAGTGAAATATTGTCAGTATATAAATATGTGAATATTTCTCAGTTTATAAACTAAGATTTTAATCTTTTATAATGTATCTAATTTGAATCAAGCTATAACACAATTACAATTCATTAACCACTTTGTAGGAGAAAGAATATGATGATGACATTCTGAATTCTTTTTAGATGATGTCATCTGTATCATTAATTTTGTTCTTAATTTGTAGCTGTAACATATAATGCATAGTGATCATTGCTATAGGTCAGTTTGCCCATTTACCATTCACAGAAAATTCAACTGTAATATTTTAAGTAATTCCTTCTGTGGGTAATACCTAAATGTATGTGTTTATCCAGATGATAAATCTGCTATATATACATGACTTGGGGACACTTGGATAACACTGTTAAGTGATGATTAGCCCCCAGCTTTTAGGCA
>NW_007748808.1:7451-11542 GCF_000696425.1 Galeopterus variegatus
TTTTTTTTTTGAAGTTTTATGGAAGTTATATTTCTAAGACTTTAAATCTCTCTGCTGTTTAAGTAAAGATTAGTGTTTAGTGATTAAGTTCCTTTAGCTAAAAATTACCAGAAATGGGGGGAAGATTTTTCTATTGCTAAATATGATTGAAAGAAAGATGGTTAAGAAAAGAACATTGGCTTATTGATTGACAGATCTTCATCCCAGCCACAAGTGAAGCAATCACTGGACTTTCTGAATGTCTCTTTAAAATGAGGATATCAGATCAAATAGCCTTTAACTTTCCTGCCAAAGTTAACATTTTACCATAGCCTTCATAATACAGAAGCTATCTGACAGAATTTACCAGACTCAAATAATAAAATTATATCCAGGCCTTTGCAAACATGTCTTTTCTAATTTTTTTTCTTCATTAAGTCCCTACCTTTGTCATTAGTGTCACCATCTCAAATATCTGCATCTTTAATATATTAGTTGTTTTCTGTATGAATTTTGAAGATTATTACTTTTCAAGAATAATTTTGACTGCTTTTATCTTGATGTTCACAGTATATCAAATTTTTATTTTTTAATTTTATAAGCTTTAGAAGCTTAATATAAAAGCATGTCTTTTACTTATCACCTGTCCTGCATTGAGCCATCATTGAACTTTGGCATCTGTAACTTGCTAATAAATGCGGGCCCCAGTTACTTTCCTGAGAAGCATCCTAGAGGAAAAAAGTAAATTGGTTCCCAGTAGAGAAACTTGGCAAATTCACCAGCAACACAGTTTTACTCAGATCTCAACTAAAATAATAGTCAATACTTAATGAATTGATATCACATTTTTATATCTTTCCAGGCATCACTTGTTTGCTGGTGCTTTTAGAGATTTCCCTTGTTGATAATGTTTTTGTGTTGTTACCAAGCCTAATTTGGCTTTTAGCAAAGCCTTTGAATTTTTTATAATAAAGTAATTTACAGATGCCGGTAGATAAGTTAGCACCACAAATGCAGCTAAATTGCATAATCACACCAATTGATTTTGTGTTAGATGTATAGATACCTCTTAGCATCTCCGTCAAAGGAAGGTGGTGAGAGTCAAAGCCCTTCAATTTTCAGAAACAGAACAAAGCATGTAAGTGACCAAAGAAAAACAATTCTACAAATGAAATTCCTACCTGTTTGTAGATTCCTAACAGAGTAATATCACCTTGTCCTGGCATTTAAACGTATGTGAAGTCTAGTGCATGTACAGATACACATTCACACACACACACACACACACTTACACACACACTGATTTCTTAAGAGAACACCTAATCATATAATATTTTAACAAAAATAGCTGCTGTAATTTGCCTTTGAATTACCAAGATGAAAATTAATTTATATTACAGTTACTTAAACAGATTCATCTGTTTGGTTTGGGTTTTTGTTTTTTCCTATCTTCCCCCCAATGATCTAAGCTTCTCAGTATAAATAGAATATTAGAGGATTAATGTGCCATTATAGAATTTCCCCCAAATTGAGACAAAATACACAGTGATTCCTCCATTATGTATCTTGATTCAAAACACTTGAGCAATTATACAGTATACACTATAAAGTTGTAGCTGTGAAATGTAATTGTATGGCTGGTCACTGGAAATTACCACATTTGAAATCTCTTAAGAATAAGGGAAAATCAAATGATGGTCTCTGTGATGTAGAGAAAACTAAAATATTAGCACAACTCACACTAACTTTCCTTCAGGACTACCTGTACCAAATAATGCTGGATTTAAACTGCTTTTAAATCTAGCTTTTAGAATGCTTTTAACTCATAGAATCACTTTCCCTTGAACTAAAATACAACTATTTATGAAATAAAAGTGTCATTTTTTTCCGAAAGGAATATAAAAGAAAGATGAGGTAGATGGAAATAAACTAAAATTAAGCTCAACACTCAATGTTTAAATATAAAATTTGTGTCATGAAATCCCTCTTAAAGTTAATTTAACCCCTGACTAGTCTAGAGACAGCAAATATAGCGAAAAGATCAAAACTGAGAGTCACATTAACTTAGGTTTGATTCCCAGCTTGAATATCTTCTTACTAAATTACCTAACTTCCACATTCTCAATTTTGTCATCCATAAGAATATGAAAAGGATACCCACATTCCATGATTACTGTGAAAATTAGAGTCATAAATGATCTAGCATAGGTTGGCAGAAATAAGCATATGTATGTGGTGCCATTTTCTACTACCGAATTCCTAAACAAACAAAGCATGTATAGTTGACTCTATGCTGTGCTCTTTAGATCCCCTTCAGGACTGAAGGACTTATTCTTCCAGCTACCAGAAGTGCCCCTGATTGACAATCTTCAACTTTTGGCCTTCAGCTGAAGCAAGCCACCTCACCAAAGGTCATGTCCCCTTTCCAAAGACAGCCTACATTTGGTGATTAGTCAATGAAAAGTGTTTAAAAACCTAGCTACCTTATTCCAACTCTTGCAACTCTGAAGGTCTTTGTCAGCTTCAATCTTCACATGCAGTTGCCTGAGTCCTTGTTGAAACTGTGCTATAACCCATCTTCCCATTTTCCCATATCTGCTTCCTTCCTTTCCCCCAAAGTGTTGATCCCAAGAGCATCCTCTCTTCTTGCTCATAAAAACTCCTGCAGCTAATTTCTATCTTGGAGTCTGCTTTCTGAGTAACATGGAACCTACTTCTTGCTGCAAAGTCTACTTTATAAATTTTATATTAGATTTCTTTCGGATAGTTTAATTTTATTTTTTTCTATAATTTTACTTTTAACCTTTCTATATTATTGTATTTAAGAAGTGTCTCTTGTAAGCAGCATATTAAATTTCATTTTTTATTCAGTATGACAATGTTTGTTTCACCATCAGTGTATCTGCTATATGTATATTTAATGTAATACTGACACATTTGATTTAATAGCTATCTTTTTACAATTTTGTTTTATTTTACCAGGTCATTTTTTTTTTTTTTTTTTTTTATTTTCATTTTTTCTTTGGGGTTAAGTATTATTTATTATTTATCATTTCACTCTATGAAATCTCTACTTAAACATTGTTTTCTTATTTGTGCATTATTGACTTTTGATCAATATAAATTAGTCTTTTGCCACATCCTGTACCGTGCTAGGTGCTTAAAACACTTTAAATACAGTCCTCTCCCTCCTGCTTTTGTTATAGAAACTTATTGTTATATATTTTAGTTCTATATATTTTTAAACCTCAAAAGCCCATATTTATTGGGGCCGGCCCGGTGGCGCACTGCTACAGTGCACCACTTGGGAAGCGCAGCAGCGCTCCCGCCGAGGGTTCGGATCCCACATACAGACCGGCCGCTCACAGGCTCAGCGAGGTGCGGGAGCAACACGGAGGGTTGCGATTCCATTGCCGGTCCCGGTCCGGTACGGGCGTGACACTGAGGGTTGCGATCCGTTGCCAGACACAAAAAAAGACAAAAAGGAAAAGAAAAATAAATAAATAAATAAAAGCCCATATTTATCCACATATTCATTATTCATTTACATGTTTCCAGCTGAGATCAATTTTTATCTGCCTAAAGAACTACTTTATTAGTTCTCTTTTCTTAGTCTTCTCTGCTTTTTATTTGTAAGTCTTTTTTTCAGCTTTTTTTTTTTTAATGACTTTTTCATTGGTTTTAGAATTAAAGATTGACAGTTATTTCCTTTTTATCTTTTAAAGAATCCATTTCATTATATTTTGGGCTCCTTCAGATCTGTTTAAAAGTCAGTTACTAGTCTTATTCTTCTTACTTTGATGATACTCTGTCTTGCTTTTCCTCTCTGGCTGCATTTAAGATTTTCTCTTCATTATGATTCTCATCAGTTGTACTATCATGTACCTCAATGTAGTATTTTTCAAATTTATCTTTATTGGGGTTTGTACTCCTTTACTCTTCTTAAATATACACTACCCTTAGGTTTTGAAAAATTCTTATACATTATCTTTTCAAATATTGCTTTGGTCCATGTACTTTTCTTCTGCATTTAGGAATCTAACAACATATGTTTGACTTGTTCTTTAGGTCTTGTTTGTATCTTACAGGCTTTTAATTTTTTTTTTTCATTT
>NW_007748809.1:0-2576 GCF_000696425.1 Galeopterus variegatus
CAAACACAGGACTATTTGAGCAAAATACAAAAGAACAGCAATACGCCTCCTGAGAGAAGGCTTTGGCATCCAGAAACACAAGACTGAGCTAAAAGCATAAAAGCTCATGACTTTTTTGAAGGAAAGGTGATATTGTTTTCATAGATTCAAATAAATTGTTAAGAAGGTAGTCAAGACAATCTACATCTCTTTAAAAATTACCTTTATCTTTTTGGTACAGTGTTTTAGAGCAAGTACACAACAGTGAAAGATGATATCCAAACAACCCCAAGACAGTATTTCCTCAGGTTATTGATATTCACTGCATGCACACCACACCTCTGCATAGGTTTTCATAGGAAACAGGTTGCTATGGGCTGAAATTTTTAAAAGCCCATTTGATGTCACTAATATATAGAGATAAGTTATAAAATGTTATTCATTCCTGTATAAATAACTAAGCTTTCAGGTAAATGTAAAAGAGAAAGAATATGTCCATACATATCACAAGTACTTTTATTATTTTCAGTTTAAACACTGTTCAAAAAGATGAGGACCAACATCCAGGTACCAAGGAATGAGTGGATTAGGAATACTGTGAGCATAGGTTCTCGATGGTTTGCCAAGCATTTTCTTGTTTACCTTGTGTGCTGTAACACAATCAGAACTAGTAATCAAGAAAATTTGAATTATAAAACTCTTCTCACAATAAGAAAAACTTGAATATATTTAGACAAAAATCAAGAAAATGATGAATGCTAAAACATTTGCCTTCACAGTCGTGTGCACTATTTGATTATTTGCCTAGATATTGATGTTTTGATTGTATAGAATAAGGAAAAATCAAAGTAACATATAAATAAATTATAGTTAATATTTAACATTTGTTACTTTAAACATGTTAGATTTTATGGAATGTTCTTATATTTATTCTGAAGGGAAAATTTACATTTTAGAAAAGAAAAATTCATAGCTAGAGAGAATTAAAAATTATTTTTTAGCAAAATATTTAGATAAAATATGGAGTCAAAGAGCTGTGGGTAAAAGTATAAAAGGTTAAGTAAATTAGCAAGAAGGCAGAGTCTAATGAAACAGAATGAGTGAATGATAAAAGAAGAAGAAATGATAAACAGCATATGCTTACCTAATGCTCACCATACGTCAGGCAGAGTTACAGGCTTATTTGTGTGTGTATGTACGTGTGTGTATGTGTATATATGTTTATACATACGTATTTATAAAAGCATCTTGTATTTCCATTTTGCAGATAGGGAAGTTGAAATATAGAGATATTCACTGACTACTTGCTCATTGGCATAGAGCTGGGTTTGAACTTAGGAAGCTGGCTCCTGAGTATGTGATTTTATGCACTGTAATACACTGCCCCTCAAGTAATGCTATTAAAGAGGATTTATACAAGAGAAATGAGGAATCAACAGAAACAGAAAAATATGTAAAGATTATATATGCTTTGAAATTGTTACTGAGACAAGAAAATTAATTAATATCACTCCCCATAAAGCAATGCTAAAGTTGTGGCAATGCTAAAGTTGTGTCAGTGTGAGAGAAAAGACACGGAATTTTGTCCTTTCCCTTTGAAATCCAATTTATGATGTCCACTGCTGTAAATATTGAGCAATAGCTGTGACATATAAATATTTAATACAAATGAAGTCATAAGTATAACTCAGACTAAATGTTAATTAAAAAATATAAAGAAGATTGGTAGTTACTTTTTCCCACAAACTTCCATATGGTGTTTAATAGGTATATGTGACTATATTTAAGAATGGCATAATTTAAATAATAATTCAAAGGCAATTTTTCAGTTAATAGAAGCAGCATTGGTAAAGATTCTGTGACTTTATCACAGTCCTTTTACTAGATAGTTCTCCTTTCTTAATTACCCACTTTAATACAAAATTTCTTGTCTCTGGTTTAGAAATTCTGAAGTATTTTGTCTTTATGGCCTTGAGAAAATTTATGTAACATATAAACCACAGAGAGCTTTACGGAAACTTATTTAGCTACAAGCAACCTAAAATGGCTCCAATCATCTTCTTAAGACTCTACTAATGTTAAATAATATGTAGTTAAAAATCTATCACAAAGAAACTTCCACACCAGATGACCATATGGGTGAGTTCAATCAACATGTGAAGAAGCAATAACAGTCATGCATCACTTAACAATGCGGATACATTCTAGGAAATGCATCATTAGGTGATTTCAACATTACATGAACATCACAGACTGTATTACACAAACCAGGTGGCATAACCTACTACACACCTAGCCTGTTGTTCCTGTCCCTGTCTTATATGTGGTCCACTGACCAAAACGTCATTATGTAGCACATAACTATAATTTCCATAGTGAATTTTGCCAAACATTTAAGAAAAAATTAACAATCTTCACAAACACTTCCAAGAAATAGAAGAGAAGAGTTCCCAACTCATTCCATGAGGTCAGTGTTACACTGGTACTGAAGTCAAACCTAGATACCTCACAAAAAGAAAACTACAGACCAATGACCATTATAATTACAGACGAAACAATCTTTAACAAAATACACCAAATTAAATTCAGCAATATAG
>NW_007748809.1:3703-4162 GCF_000696425.1 Galeopterus variegatus
AGAATAGACATAGAGATCAATGACACAGAATTGAGAAACCAGACAGAAACTGATATATTTACGGACAATTTAAGACTAAAGCAAGCAAAAGAGAAAAAAAAATTATAAAAATTTGAAGAGAAATCAGTGAAACTGAAAACAGAAAATCAACAGAGAATCAATACAACTGAAAGCTGATTCTTGGAAAAGATCAGTAAAATTGATCCATCTCTCTCCAGGCTAACCATAAAGAAAAGGGCAGAAGACACACCACACTAATGTCAGAAATAAAAGAGGTATCATCAGTAATAATCCCATGGGCACTAAAAGGATAATGAAGGAATATAATGAATAGTTCTATACCCTCAAAAATAGCATTTTAAATGAAATAAACTAATTCTTTAAAAGACACTAACACTCAAAACTCAAACAGGGAGAAACAGATCACCTGAATAGGCCTAACACTGTTAAACACATAGA
>NW_007748809.1:5705-6840 GCF_000696425.1 Galeopterus variegatus
TTTATTGACTCTCTATTCCATTCCATTGGTCAATGTGTCCATTTTTACGCCAGTAGCATGCAATATTAATTATTACAACTTTGCAGTAGATTTAAGATCAGGTAGTGTAATGTCTTTCGCTTTGTTCTTTTTGCTCCAGATTGCTACTCAGTGTCTGTTGCTCCAAGTTTTAGGGATTTTTTTTTTCTATTTCTGTGGAAAATGTTATTGAAATTTTGATAGGAATTGCACTGAATTTTTAGATTACTTTCAGTAGTATGGACATTTTAACAATATAAACTTTTCCAATCCATGAATGCAGGATATTTTTCCATTTATGTGTACCTTATTTAATTTCTTCTTTAAATGTTTTATAGTTTTCACTGTGTGGTTCTTTCACATTCTCAGCTAAATTTATTTTAACTAAGGGGTATTTTTGTGGGTATTGTAAATGTGATTGTTTTCTTGATTTTTTTTGAATAATTTGTTATTAGTGTATAAGATATTACTAATTTTTATAAGTTTATTTTGGATCTTGAAACTTACTAAATTTGTTTATCAGTTTTAACAGTTTTTTAGTGGAGTCTTTAGGGTTTTCTACATTTAAGATCACTTTGTCTGAAAATGGAGACAATTTAATTTAGAAAATTTGAATTCCTTTTATTTCTTTCTCTTTCCTAATTGCTCTGGCTAAGAATTCTAGTAATATGTTGAATATAAGTGGTCTTCTTGTATTGTTCCTGATCTTAAAGGAAAAGCTTTCAACTTTTCATCACAGAGTATGATCCTGGACTTGTCAAATACGGCCTTTATTTGGTTGCAGTACATTACTTGTATACCTAATTTGTTAAAAGTTTTTATCATAAAACGATATTGAATTTTGTCAAATGCTTTTTCTACATCTACTGAGATGATCACATGGTTTTTGTTGTTCTGTCAATGTGGCATATCATATTATTGGTTGATACCCATTTATTGATTTGCACATACTGAGCCATCTTTGCAACCCAGGGATTAATCCCATTTGATTATGGTCAATTATCCTTTTAATGTACTGTTGAATTCAGTTTCCTAACATTTTATTTATTTATTATTATTTTTTAAAAATTATTTTTATTTTGTCAATATACAATGTAGTTAGTTATTGTGTCCCATC
>NW_007748809.1:7982-9029 GCF_000696425.1 Galeopterus variegatus
GTCCCATTTGTTTATTTTTCCTTTGGTTGCCCGTGCTTTTGGGGTCATATTCATGAAGTCCTAACATTTTATTGAAGAGTTTTTTATCGGTGTTTATTAGAGATAACGGGCCTGTAGTTTTCTTTTCTTGTAGTGTCCTTTTCTGAATTTTGTGTCAGGGCAATGCTAGCCTCATAAAGCAAGTTTGAAAGTATTTTCTCCTCTTCGCTTTTTGGAAGAATTTGCTAAATATTGATATTGATCTTTCTTTGATTGCTTGGTAGAATTCAGCCATGAAGCCATCTAGATATAAATGAATGACTGAGTATATTGATAAAAGAAGGAAATAAATGAAGGAGGAAAGACAAATTCCTCATGCATAAGAATTTCAACTGAACTATGTAGATACTCCACCCTAAAGAAGAGAAGCATAACTTTCTACTCATTCAATGCAGGCTGTGGATAGTGATTTCCCTTTTAAGAAGGGTAGAGCTTTAAAGGGGAAAAAAGACAGAATAACTTTATAGTGATGAAACCTGATAAACTACTTCAGCAACATAATCAAGATCAACATCAACACTCATAAATCATGCTGATAAAATGTACCTCTGATAGGATATGATGAAGATGGAATTTTTACTTTTATCTTTCTTACAATCCCAGCCAAAGCATGAGAAAAACATCAGAAAAAAATCCAATCTAGAGGCATTGTACAATACACCTGACCAACACTCCTCAAAATTGTCAAGGTCATATAAAACAAGGAAAGAATGAGAAAATGTCACAGCCAACAAGAGCCTACAGAGACATAACTATAACTATTAAATGCAATGTTGTATCCTGAATGGGATTCTGGTGCAGGAAAATGACATTAGATCAAAACAAAAGAAATCTGAGGAAAATATGAACTTGAGTTATAACAACATATCACTACTTGTTCACTAATTTTAACAAATGTACCATATTAATGTACGATGTTAACAGGAGAAACTGTAGGGAGTATATATGGAAACTAAATAATCTGCTCAATTTTCTGTAAAATTAAAATGATTCTAAAAATAAAATCTA
>NW_007748809.1:10942-11542 GCF_000696425.1 Galeopterus variegatus
TTCCCAGAATTGTCTCTTTTCTTCTCCCAAGCAACCTTTGTTAAAGACTTCAGGAGGTTGGGTCAAGATTTTTGCATATGTTGGCTAACTCACAGGAGCACAGATGTGTTTTCTTCTTTCAGAATTTAGCATCCTAGAGATCCCACAGTAATAGCATAATGAGGAGTGTAATGGGCTCAGCTCCTGATGACCCAATCACTTCGTGCTCAGGATTTGCTTTAGTCATTAGATGTGAAGTTGAAAATGTGCAGACAACCTCAGCTCAGGGAAGCCAATAAGCTCTAGGGTTCCTTTAGCACTGATAACTAGCTAGTCACATAAAATAAAACTTTGTTCATCCTGCCAAGCCCATGGCTGGCATCACCCCAAAGGTGGCTGCAGGGGAGTTCCCACAAGGAAGCAAAGGAGTGCCCCAAACTTTCCCAGGATGGGGCTAATTGGGATTCCAAAGAAAGAAGCACTAAACACCAGGGTGAAAAATCCAATTAGGGGAACTTGCCTAGTGCTGCCGTGTATCCTCACGATGGACCACAAGACAAAAGGGATGTTCTACCTAGGTAAGTCCACAATGAGGGGGTCAGGATATGGAGTTTATATGAG
>NW_007748810.1:0-626 GCF_000696425.1 Galeopterus variegatus
CAGCCTTAGGGAGATAAACATGTTCAGATCATTAACATATCCTGTTTAATTGGCCGCAAATCGAGCTAGGTGCTACAGTAAAGATGAAAGAATGGCCTCTCCTTAATAGGCAAGTAAGATTTACACATGCAAATCAAATGTAAGTTTTGCATACTAAATGTATCACTCCAGAAAACAGTAACTGTCCTCCAGCAGGTCACATACGGAAAGACTGACAGTAACCAAATTCATTGCAGAAAGCCTCAGCTGATGATGGCACAAGAGCTCAGCTGAGTGGTTCAGACTAGAAATACTACCGTGGTTTAGAGAGGGAGAAAAGTTTTAGTTTTCAGAGAAGACTTCACGGAGAGAGTGCGACCTGAGATGGGCATTTTGTTTAAACCTTAAATCAGGTTGCCCCAATCAAATGGGGATCCGTGGGCCGGCCCGGTGGTGCACTGGATAAGTGCACCGCTTGGGAAGCGCGGCGGCGCTCCCGCCGAGGGTTCGGATCCCACATACAGACCTGTCACTGTGCGTGTGTCTGCGTGTGTCTGTGCGTGTGAGAGAGAGAGACAGAGCACAGTAATTCCCCAAGAGGGTGAAAGTGCTGGTGGGAGTTCCCAACTGGGTCCTTTAATACCCTA
>NW_007748810.1:951-1180 GCF_000696425.1 Galeopterus variegatus
TTTTGAAAGAGTTAAATGATTACTGAACAGGTAATTCAAATACTTTCTAGATTCAAGAAATTTTAGAGTGAAGCTAGGCTCTAGCTGCTTCCTAAATGCCAAAGCCAGCGATTCTTACTTCTCAGGCTGACTTTCCTGCCTCAGTGTCCGGCCACACTGACGACCACATGTGGCTTCCAATTCTCTCCTCCCTTGGAATAGGTGACCCTCCGCGACTCTGCTTCTCCTG
>NW_007748810.1:5510-7299 GCF_000696425.1 Galeopterus variegatus
GGGAGCGCCACCGCGCTTCCCAAGCGGCGCACTATCCAGTGCGCCACCGGGCCGGCCCCATGTCAAAAGATTTTTTTATACGTAGATAAGTTTATTTGATTTAGGGTCTCTCAGATTTCAATATTCTAAAACTTCCCATATCCAGGATGCTTAAAATCTTCAAAATCCAAATGAAACTCAAACAAAACAGAAGGAAATGAAACCTGACATGAAGAGGAGAGATAATATTGAGTTGGCTTATTTTTCCTATTTTTGTTTCAAATTCAACATTTTTTAATTTAATTTTTTTTTATATGTAAAAATCTGTGCGTAATTAATGGACACAACCTGATGAGTGTGGTCCTTAGATTTTTACTTTGTGTCATCTCGGGGATCTTATGTCTCCTTGACTACTCTATCATAAGATGAAGGGTTTAGGCCAGCCCCGTGGCGCACTCGGGAAAGTGCGGCGCTGGGAGTGCAGCGATGCTCCCGCTGCGGGTTCGGATCCTATATAGGGATGGCCAGTGCGCTCACTGGCTGAGCGCAGGCGCTGGGAGTGCAGCGATGCTCCCGCTGTGGGTTCGGATCCTATATAGGGATGGCTGGTGCGCTCACTGGCTGAGCGCAGTGCGGGCGACACCAAGCCAAGGGTTACGATCCCCTTACTGGTCACGAAAAAGACAAAAAAATAAGATGAAGGGTTTTGAGCTAAATCCTGTCTGAGGTCACTTCCTGCTCTAATGCCTGTATTCTGATTTATATGTTTAAGGACAATAACTCATATTTTACTGCTATAAGAAGAACATGATTAATACTTCAGAAAATGAAATTCACTAAATTCTACAGATTGCTAGCAGGCCAAACAAACAAAAAGAAGCACTAAAATAATTTGGTTCTATTTATTGAGACTTTTCAAAGCTTCTTACTCATTTTCCCCCCATTCCAGTGTTTGAGTCCAAAAAGACTTAGTATCAATATTCTCTATGTGTGACAACTGGAAACGGAAGGCCAGAGGACTTGCTAAAAAGAGGTATAGAGACATGCATAACACGAGGAAAGAAGTTTGGCTGAATATTTCCACTTGCAAATAAAGTCTTAAATTAGAGGTGAACTTTGAAATATGTGATACTTGCTTCTTACCCATGGTGCTAACAATTACAGCGATATAAGAGTTGGTACATGGGATTAGTTGGATTTTCTATTTTGAGAAGAGGATATCTGATTTTTATTAATCTGTTTTACTACCAAATGGCACTGGAATATTCACCAAACAGTTGACCAATGACCATTTAACAAATTCATTTTTACATTAGCAATAAATATCTCTGTCATATTGTTCCCAGAAAAGGATTAATATTTCAATCAGATTAGGTGATGTAAGATGGAAATTTCATTTCTCTTGGCCTTCTTTCTTTGTTTCCTCAGCTGTTGAGAAATTCCCCAACGTGAAGGTGCACTTTGGCCACAGGCTGTTGAAATGTAACCCCGAGCAAGGAACTGTCACAGTGCTTGGGTAATCACGGGGCAGGCTTTTGCCTGGAGTGGAGAATGGTATTTGTACACTTTGTTCTTTGGCTGTTTTGAAAGAGTTAAATGATTACTGAACAGGTAATTCAAATACTTTCTAGATTCAAGAAATGTTAGAGTGAAGCTAGGCTCTAGCTGCCTCCTGAATGCCAGCACCAGCGATTCTTACTTCTCAGGCTGACTTTCCTGCCTCAGTGTCCGGCCACACTGACGACCACCTGTGGCTTCCAATTCTCTCCTCCCTTGGAATAGGTGACCCTCCGCGACTCTGCTTCTCCTG
>NW_007748810.1:11828-12491 GCF_000696425.1 Galeopterus variegatus
TACCTGTCATTTTCACTGAACACAGTGTAAGAGGAAATGGCTCCCCCTGATAAGGCCAAAACAATTTAGGTTATGTACTAGGAAGTACTTCCAGCCTTTAAGCTCTGCAGGACATCAGAATATACATTATAAAAAAAAAATAATAAAGCATGGCTTTTCTTTCATTAGGAGCTTTTCTCCTGGATAGATATAGCTGTTTCTCTGGTTGGACTTTTTCTTTCTGTTGCTACCTGCCCAGTGCCTATTTAATACTGTCTGAAAAGGAAGAAAAAGAGGAGGAATCAAACCGAACGAACCTATCAGTAATCTAAGGAGTGGAGTGTTTGCTTGGTGAAAATGGGAGTTTATAGTGTAGAAATTCTCCCAATAACCAAAGATGCTGGGGGCACCCCAAGACTTGGCAGAACTTTTCCTTGGGAGTGAGAGAACACCCACTTGGATGCCCTTCCAGGACCTCCCTGGTCACCGTGGGAGACCCTGCAATTTGGGGACCCCCTCCAGTGTCCCTGTCCTCTCTCACTCTGCTTCTCATTTTCTCACAGAACAAATCTTTCACGTGCACTTTGTTCATGCCCTTCGAAGACTTTGAACAGCTTCTCACCGGGAGTGATGTGCTGAATTTCTTCCAGAATTACTTTCCGGACTCCATCCCTCTAATTGGAG
>NW_007748811.1:0-2326 GCF_000696425.1 Galeopterus variegatus
CCCCCCGCCTGCCACTCCTCCCCAGACACTGCCAGGTCCACCCCCCCACACACACACTGCTGCTGGCTCCTGCTCCCCACCCCCACCCCAACCACTTCTTCCTGCTTGGGAAGCACAGAGCCTTAGATCTGCAGAAAATCCCCCAGTCCTCTGCTGCTCCCAGGACAGGGTGGCGTGGGGTCCGCACGCGCCGCCACTTCCACTTCTCCTTCCCTCCTGCAGCCTCTGCCTCACCACAAAGAGTGGACTGTCTAGCTGGGGACGGTGGCCTGGGGGGCTGGTGGTGGGCGTGGGGGGAGGGGCGGTGGAGAGGGAGGGAGACGGACAGAGCCCGGGCTATGTTGGGGACTGCTGAGCCTGGGTCAGCAGGGACAGCACCCTGCCAGGCTCCCCACCATGGGCCAAGCCCCGGGCCCCCTCAGCCTGGAGGGCTTAGCCCCAGGGTGCAGCAGAAGAAAGAACAGGTGCTCCTGCAAAGGAGCCCTGGGGGCTTTAGGACAGTGGGATGCTGGGCTGGCCACCTGACTGAGAGCTGCTGTCACTTTGCAGACTGTCTGGGCTGCCCTGCTGTCTGGTGGAAAGTGTCCAGGGCCTCTCCGAGCCTTCTGGGGTCTCTAGGTCGTGGGCAGGTGCCGGCTCAGGCGACACCCCTAGCTGGGACCTCCTGAAGCTCCTCTCGCACCCCAGCCCCACTCGCCTCTCTCTCAGGCTCAANAAGAGCGCGGAAGTAGGGAGGGAGAGGACTCTAGCCCCAGAGAGCCGGCCCCACGGGAAACCGCAGCACCTACAGCACCCTCTCCTGCAGGGTCTCCAGGGAGCTCTCGGTGTAGACGGGCACGGTAGGGCGGGAGAGAAACCTGGAACTGGAGCCAGGACGGAGTGTAAAGATGCAGGGCAGGTGGGGCAGGGGCACGGGGGTGGGGACAGTGGAGGGGAGCAAGAGCAGCAGCCAGGGGACCAGCAAAGGCTTCCGCCTGCAGGGACTGGCCTGCCGCTCAGCTCTGGTCCAGGTGCAGGTGTGGGGGCAGGTGACGGCCACCCTCCCCCATCCAGCGCGCTGCCCCTGGGCTCTGCCCGGCCCCCAGGTCTGGGGAAGCCGCTCACATGCCATTGGGCAGCGCAGGAGACCCGGGGCTGGCGAGGTCCCTGGCGAACCAAGCTTCAGGCAAGCCCAGAAGCCCAGCTGCGTCTTGGTGCTCATGTTAACAAGGGGTGTGTGTTAAAGAAAGGAGCGCCCAGAGCGAGGAGCCCTGGGGGTCCAGGTCCGGCTGGGAGATGACCGGCTCTGTCTTTCAGATCAAGAAGCTCTGCTGCTCGAGGAATAAGGCTGCGGTGTGTGTGGTGTACGAGGACATGTCCTGCAGCTGCCACAACACGCTGTCCGCCCCTAACCACTACCAGTGAGCCCAGCGGGCACCACCACGGCCTGGCCTGCCCAGCTCACCCGGTGCTGACACACAGCCAGCTCTTGGCAGCTGCCAGTCTCTGGGTGGACAGGGTGCCTCCTCCAGGAAGCCTCCCCTGCCTGCCGCCCGCCCCCTCAAGGTGGCCCTGCTCAGGCTGCCATCAGAGAGGACTCTGGGCTGTCATCCTTCCTTCCTCTGGCCAAGGAGGGCTTCTCTGCTGGGTGTAGTCAGGCAAAGGGTCCTCTCCCTCAGGGCCAGCCCACCCACCAACAGGTCTCCATGCCCCTGGAGCAGCCTGGCCGAGGGGGTGGGGGGCAGTCAGACCCTCTCCCAGCCTTGCCAGAATTAAAGTCCTTGTTTTCCTCCCTCTCTGACTTCTGCATTTATTTCTTGATCAGCCGGGAGCCAGGGATGGGGCAGGGGCTCAGGCTGACAGACCCCTCGCCAAGTGCCCACCTCGGGTCTGTGCAGCTTGTGTGTTTGTGCGTGAGGCCTTGGAGGAAGAGGGAGAGAGAAGGAGGGGGCAGGGCACTTCCCCTCCCCGGCCCCCAGTCCAGCCCCCGCAGCCTCAGACACCCCACAGAGAAGCCACTCGCCTGTCCAGGTGGACAGCAGAGTACGCCCCTCAACAGCCTCTGCCACCAGCTCCAGCAGGCAGCGGCCCCTCCTGGAGCCACAGCGGGCCGCCATGGGACCTTGAGCAAGGGCCATCAGCTGGAGCCGCATGAGCTTTCCCCGGCCTTCCCAGACCACTCTCCGTTCTCAGACGCCCTGCTGGGGAAAGGGTGCACCCGCTGCGTGGAGCCAGGGCCCACACGCACCAAATGCCTTCCGGCTGCCCCCCCCCTCCCCCACCCACCCCTCAACTGCCCGCACCTGCCCCTCACCTGCCCCACACCTCCCCACCTGCCCCACACCTC
>NW_007748811.1:2588-4733 GCF_000696425.1 Galeopterus variegatus
CCCCGTGGAGGAAATGCCATGGCGCCGAGGCGCAGAGCTGGCCTGCAGCATCACCCCACTCCCCGCCAGGAGGAGCCAGCCCAGATCCACAGCCTCTGACTTCTGGTCAAGGCCAAGCCCAGAGCGACACTGCAAGAGGCCCAGCTTCCCGTTTCTCACAAGTGAGCGCCATGCGGCATCCTGCCTCTCCTGGGGGTGCCTGCTCTTTCTTCTGTGACAGCACTCAGCTCAAAGCACAAGCCCCAAACCCACCATCTCCTCCTGGCCTGGAGCCTCCACCAGGTGCCCGCTGCCTGGGACACCCTCCACCCCCCGATGGACTCCCCAACCTAATAAGACCTCCCACCCTTTTTTCTCACCTAGTGCCCCTCAAGGGACGCCTGTCATGGTGGGACAGTATTTCCCGGCACTGCTAGAGGCTCAGGCACCCAACACACTGCCTTGAGCTTTGGGCCCAGCTGCCCCTCTCAACCCACGCCTGCAGTCAGGCCAGGAGAGCAAGGCCCAAAAGACTCCCACCTGCTGAAAGCCACCGGGTCCGCACTCTGGTGGGTGACTTGGGAAGGAGGGCTTCATTTGGAAGGGACCTCAAGCCCCATGGAAGTGATTTTGCTCAGGTGGGGGATGGGCATTCCCCCAAGTCTCTGCCCTCAGGGGCCACTGAGACCCCTGGGGAGTTGGGAGCAGGTCCTGCAGCCAGAACAGGATGAGCGTCATTATGACGCTGACCGGCTGAGACCCCAGCTGCCCCGTTCTCTGTGTCCACTCTCTCCCAGAGCATCGGGGCAACTGAACCATCTTCAAAGGGAACTGGGTTTTTCTAAACTCCTGTCTGTGGCAGGCTCCAATTTCATGTTTTCTGGCTGTGAGGTTCAAGCCTGGGAAGCTGACTGAACCAATGAAACCAGAGGACTGACCCTCAGTTTCCGCGATGAGTGGCTGCGAGACGGAAGCCCCCGAGGTGCTGGCTGGAGTGGGCTTTGGAGAAAACAGCAGGAGGAGCTGGCGGCAGAAGAGAGAGTGGCAGTGCTGGGGATTAGGGACACCAGGGGCCAGTGTGGGGACACCTGGACACTGTCTAGGTGAGGGATACAGGGCCGAGGCACTGGGGTCGGGGCTCCGGCTGTGTTTGGGGACCTGGTTGGAGGCTGGAGGCCCGCGGGTGGAGGGGAGGTGGGCCAGGTAATGAGGAAGCCAGGCCATGCATTCAATCTGGGAAAGGGGTGCCTGGGTGAGCTGGGAACAGGGGAGCTGGCCGGGGACTGGCTGAGGGTGTCACATGGAGCAGATGCTGGCTGAGGGTGAGAATGGTAAGTTGTGGGCTCGCCGGGGTGGAGCTGATAGACCCGGCAGGGGTTGAGGCCGATGCCACGGCTCAGCTTACCTGAGATGAGAAGAGGAGGGGTTTGGATTCAGCCTGTTGGGACATCCCTGGTGCCCGGTCCAGGGCTCTGTGTGTCCCTGGCCTGGGCAATGGATTCTGGGATCAAGGGATCATGGGCCCCAGGTAGGTTAAATCCCCCAGCTCGGACGAGGTCAGCAAGGCAAGAGGGGCCAGAGAACCACAGCCTCAAGGCAGAGTACGGGAGGGACCCTTTCTCACCCAGTGCTGCCCTAGCAACTGGGTCAGGGCTGTGGGCTGCGACCAAGTCCATCTGGGATCTGAGGCCTTGCTCCCTTCCCAGCACGCTGAGCTGCCAAATGTCAATCTGTCATAGGCTTCCCAGCTGCAGTCGGTCGCCACTGGGGAGCTGTGAGGGACAGGAAGGACCAGCAGGGCCACCAGGTTCTCACGCGGTGACAAGGCTTCTGCACTGGGCCTTTCACACTCAGAAGCAGGTAATGCAGGGTACATAAAGTACATCCCTTGTCCCTCACCACCGCCTTGACAAAGAACACACACAGCCGCCTGAAGGCCAGGCCTCCTGGGGCAGGACACACTGCCCGGCGGAACCCCTGCGCCCCGCCTGCCACTCCTCCCCAGACACTGCCAGGTCCACCCCCCCACACACACACTGCTGCTGGCTCCTGCTCCCCACCCCCACCCCAACCACTTCTTCCTGCTTGGGAAGCACAGAGCCTTAGATCTGCAGAAAATCCCCCAGTCCTCTGCTGCTCCCAGGACAGGGTGGCGTGGGGTCCGCA
>NW_007748811.1:5104-5625 GCF_000696425.1 Galeopterus variegatus
CGTGTGGCCACCACCTGCCTGATCACACCTCCCAGGAGAGACCTGAGCTCTTCAGTTGCCAGTGAACCCAAATGAACTGCGTTGCCACAAGGCAAGCACCACATCCTGTTAAATAAAAATTATCCGAGG
Organism: Galeopterus variegatus; assembly: GCF_000696425.1. Classification (NCBI taxonomy): domain Eukaryota; kingdom Metazoa; phylum Chordata; class Mammalia; order Dermoptera; family Cynocephalidae; genus Galeopterus; species Galeopterus variegatus. The sequence goes on from NW_007748811.1 coordinate 5,234, forward strand.
CCATTGTTTTGGACTAAGTTCCTGCCCTAGGACTAAACAGACCAGACTAAAAGTCAACATGGAGTCACCCCTGCTCAATTCTGGTCATTTAGGCTGTGGCCTGACCTTCTGAGAAGTCACGAGAAAGGTGACAGCTAATGTCCCAAACGGGCCGGTTTAAAGTTTCCTTTTTTGTTTNCCTTAATATCAGTTGACAGTCCCTTTGCAGGCGCCTCTGTCCCACCAGGCACTCAGTGGGCATCCTGCTCAGGGGCTTCTGTGCACCCCCGAGGGAGCCAGCCCGGCCCAGCCCATCCTGAAGACAGGAGGCAAGGGGGGGCTGAGGACAGCCGTTGTGAGGGGCCCCAGAAATCAAGCGCTGTGTGCACCCAGCACCTCTGAGAGCCAGGTCA
>NW_007748811.1:10878-11539 GCF_000696425.1 Galeopterus variegatus
CTTCAAGCCGGAATCAAACCAGCAGCCTAAAACAAAGCACACAATCCCATCCCTAAACAGTGATTCGAATTGATTAGATGGCTTTTGCCAAGAGCCTTTTGGCTCATTCATGCATTACCTAAAAATCCTCTGCTAAGATCCAAGGAGAATCAAGATTTCTAACCCACTACAACCGGAAGGCCGGGGACACTGCTACCAGCATGCACATTGAAACAGCCATGGTGGAAAAATTTGTCAGCTTCCTGTGAAACTACATTCTCCTGTCCTTTGACCCACTCTCGGTATGTGCTCAGAGAAATAAAAACATNATGGGAGGAGGAGGAGACCAGAGCGGGTGGGGAATAGAAGGGGACATGGGGACAGGGACTGACAGGCGAAGGCAGGATGGGGCAGGTTCTGAGCGCAGGTTGTGGGTATTCATGCCTTGGGTAAGCTAATGTTTACATCTTAGGCAGAAACTGGAGAACTGTACATGCTTTTTCAGATGTAACATTTTTTTTTTCCTTTTTGTCTTTTTTTTCGCAAACGGTAACGGGATCGCAACCCTCGGGGTCGCGCCCGCACCACACTCAGCCAGCGAGCTGACCGATCTCTATATGAGATCCGAACCCTCGGCGGGAGCGCCGCCGTGCTCCCAAGCACCGCACTCTACCGAGTGCGC
>NW_007748812.1:0-1651 GCF_000696425.1 Galeopterus variegatus
GGAATGTAAAATGGTACAGCTCATTTGGAAGACAGTTTAGCAGCTCCTTAAAGACATTAAATCATAAGACCCAGCAATTCCACTCCAAAGCATATACCTAAGAGAAATGAAATCATATGTCCAAATAGAAAGTTTGTACATGAATGTTCATAGCAGTATATTCACAATAGCCAAAAAGTGGAAACAGCTAAAATGTCTATTCACTGATTAATAAATTGTGATGCATCCATGCATTGAAATTTTATTCAACTCTAAAAGGTAATGAAGTGCTGATACATGCTACACGGATTAACCTTGAAAACATTATGCTGAGTGAAAAAAGCCAGACAGAGATGTGATCCTATTTATGAAAAATATCTGGAATATGAAAATTTAGATCAATGGTTGTCTAGGCTGATTAAGAGGATGTGGGGAGTGACTGCTGGTGGGTATGAGGTTTCTTTTGAGGTGAGGAAATGTTCCGAAACTAGATAGTACTAATGGTTGCACAACTTTGTGAATTATATACTGTCAAAGGTTTAAAAAAGTTAGTGCATCCCAGAATTCCTAACTTCTAATATTAAGACCACATTTTCTCATTTTCTTTTCTGATATAATTACTAAATACAGGCATTTAATGCTTTTTAGCCTTGGTCTATATCACAGAAGTCCAAGAAATTACTACTAATATTTAATTTTTGTTCTTCATGCAACTCTAACCTAATAAGTATCATGTTATACTCTTTCAGTTAGGTTTTAAAATCTAGTAAATTCACAGTTGTTTCACTTATTCATAGTTCTCATAGTTTTATACCACAGATATTTCTCTTCTTAAGCTTTTTATTTCATGTCTAAGTATTCTTATCACTTTGACCCAATTTCCTTAGGATTGCTACTTAACAGGTTTTTAAAAAATGTACTTATCTTTTCTTGAGCTATATGTCTACTTTTGTTATTATACTTTTGAGTTACTGCAACCAGAATTATACACAGTACTCCAGATCTATGGTATTATCTAAGAATAAGTTAGCTTTGTTCTTTTACCTATAACTCTTTTTAATCATGACCATTTTTTAGGTTGATTTTTTGTACAGGGCAAGCTATTATATTTTGTTTTATTAGATAATCAATAATAATAACCAGATTGGAATTTTTAGCTTGCAAACTGAGAAACTATAGCTTGGAAACTATAATCATATAAACTCTCCATTGGTACTTGATTGGTAGCTACTAGTTTTAATACTGATATAACCCAGAGTATTTTACAAGCTGAGTTGAAGACATGGTAAAATATATATCCTCCATTAGCTGCTTGCTTTACTTCTCTCCTTGAAATGTAAAATTTTATAGCTAATTCCCAGGAAAACCTTAAAAATGTTGTTTGTGATGTATCTTATGCTTTAGACCAAGTGAAAAACTGTATAATAAAATTTATGTTCTAGAAATATAATCCAGAACACTTAGAAATACTAGTAAAGTATAATAAATTTATTAAAAAGAATATGGCTATGCCTGGAAGTCCATGATGAGTTCCCATGTTCCCAAAGATAAAGATAAGCCATGATCCAGAGGGACAGGTTCAATAAGATATTGAGTTTTCTCTAGAAAAAAGCATGGGTTTTAATATTTGTGAATAAACAATAAAGAAGTTATCAGACATGTGGCAATGCTA
>NW_007748812.1:2512-4518 GCF_000696425.1 Galeopterus variegatus
GCATGGGTTTTAATATTTGTGAATAAACAATAAAGAAGTTATCAGACATGTGGCAATGCTACGGAGTGATCAGAATAGTCTCCATCAGGAAAACACCTTTTGAGCAAAGACTAGATGGAAGAAGAATTATTAGGAAGATAACTTTGAGAAAAAGCATTAAAAGGCAGACTAAAAGCATATGCAAAGTTTTAAATTGGAAGGAGATGGAGCCATAAAAATATGGTTATTGTAGAGATTATACATAAAATTATGAAAGACATTGTGAACTCAAACAGATCAATCATACCCCCAACAAAAGATGAACAAGTTTATACCTTACAGAGTTGTGGAGTGTGGAAGACTCTTTAAGAATTTTTTAGAAATTAAAATTCTGATACAGTATTTCATGATTATTTAGAATGCAATGTATTCCACTTATATGGCTTAATATCTCTTAGGTAAGAAATTAATTTTTAACAGTGTCACAAACTGAGAGGAACTCTTCAGTGTGGTGGAATGAGGAGATCTCCTCCAAAAGCAATTATAAAACTAAGGGTAAAGTCTTAAAAAGTAAAAATAAAAACAAAAAATAACCACATGTTGCATGCATTTGGACATTAACCAAATGCATACAACAAACTGAGAAGCATTTATTCCTGTAAAACTACTGAGCCTTGAGTATAAACAGTGGTAATCTATGGTGTCCTTACCTGGGCTGTTTTATCACCCACAGCTAAGTTTAACATAGTAGTTCTGAGATGGGACACACCGTGAAAGCCAACCACTGTACTCATGAAGAGTAATTACTTGATTTGGACCAGAAAGCAAAATATCCATGCCCAGCACTGATGTTAGTAAAAGTAACAATTTCAGTGGCAGGAGAAGAGAGAAGTACAGCAGACTAGCTGGTTAGATCTTGTGTTTTAGCTGTAGGAGAAATGGACCAATATAGTAGCCAGAATTTCTAAAGGTAGATCTTATAAATGAGGCAGTGACATAAGGACTTGATCATCTCTCTAAAATCCCCTGACCAACTTGATGGCTGTGTGCACATATAGAACAAAGCAAATGACTCAAGCTATCAAGCTACCCACATATTATTTGGGTTGTCAAGGAGGCTGTGAACATACAGAGAGGAGAAACAAAATACCCAGCAAAAAGTAAAAGTCAGGGTTAGCCTAAAATTTGCCTTAATTTTGAAAGTACCCCCAAACAGCCATATGTATATATTAACAGAGAATGGAAGTCTTACTAGCAAAAGATGTTTGAACATAACCTCTGAATAATCATTGGCTGATTACTAAGCTATGCACACATGGAAACAACCTCTAGAAGTGATGCTTTAAAAAATAAAAGTACACAGAAACATCAGCAGTCAAACACCAGAATAGTCAGATTATATAGAATTAGTACAATAAGTTACTAAACAAATAATAAAACAAAATAAAAACTAACAAAAACATTCAGAAGTAAAATTGAGAATCTGGCATTGCTACAACATAATATCTAAAAGTTCTAGATATTTTTAAAGAAACGTGANATAAGTTACTAAACAAATAATAAAACAAAATAAAAACTAACAAAAACATTCAGAAGTAAAATTGAGAATCTGGCATTGCTACAACATAATATCTAAAAGTTCTAGATATTTTTAAAGAAACGTGAAGAGAAGAGTGACTGATACTTGGGGTGGGGGTCTGTCAATAAAACTATCTCCTAATGTGCTCAGATGTTGGATTTAGTAGGCAGCAACTTCAAAGCAGTTGTTAAAATGTTTTTAAATTATTAGGAAAAAGACATGTTTAAACAATTAGAGGAAAGCATGATGATAATGATTCATCAAATGGAAAATATCAGCAAATGAATAAAAAGTAAGTAACATAACCAAATTCATGTTCTAAAGTTGAAAAATCTTATAACTGAATAAAGTTCACTAAAGGGACTCAAGAAAATATTTGAGCTTGCAGGTGAAAAAATAAATAAATCTGAAGAAAGGTCAATAGAAGTTGGTCAGTAAGGGAAAAAAG
>NW_007748812.1:6274-7409 GCF_000696425.1 Galeopterus variegatus
TTTTCAAGCTGAAATAAAATGATACTAGAAATTAATTTAAGTCCAAAGAAAGAAAGAGACAACTAGAAATTTTTATTAGTATAAAATAATGTCTAAATATTTTTTCTCTTAGCTTTTTGAAAAAACTTATATAAGCAATTATTTTAATGCTGAATTGCTAAGTCTATATGATAAGATAGATGTTGTATATATAAATATCTTAATACAAAGTAGGGAAGATGAAATGGAGCTACATTGGAACAAAGTTTCTATATTTTACAATTGACTAAGTATCGTTTGATATTTATCTATTTTTCTTTCTATCCATCCATCTATCCACACACACATGCTACATACACAAACAATAGAAAAAAGATAATATTAAATACTGTTTTCACATTTAAAATTTAATTTCTGATTTTTTAAGGTTTAAATATAAAAATGATCACTTTAAACTGTTATTTATTAATTGAAGTATTTTATAATTATTCTAAGATAAGCTAAAAACCTCATTAAAATTATAACAAAATAAATATTTTTCAAAATTACCCTATTTGTTATAAATTCTTCTAGGAATGCTAAGGATATAATAGGGAACATACTAACAAATATCTCTCTGTTTTGTAGCTTACATTTCCTTGGGTTTAAGAATATATACACAACTACAAAAAATTTTAAACGATAAAAGATACTGTAACTAACAGAAAAAAACATAAAGAAGATATGTGGTGTACATGAGTGTACTTCAAAAAGTTTGTGGAAAAACAGTATTGAACAATATTGTAATCTTTTTATATATTTTTTATGTACCCTCCTACATGAAAACAAAGGATTTTACTCCAGAATATATAAAACATAAAAATATATCAATAAAAACATTAAAATGCTATGATAAAAATGAGACAGTCTATAAAGAGAAATTTTGAATGATCAATAAGGAAATGATTGATTATTAAGTTAATCATTAATTTTTAAAAAGTTATTTAAAACAATACTGAAAAATAATTTTACAACTATTGGATTATAAAATTTTAGATGTTGGGTAAAATACGAGTGTTAAAGATTTAAAGTTGAAAAGTAGAAAAAACATACTTTACTACTCTCTGAGAGTATAATTGTAGGAGAAACTGGAAACACCTAATGAACTTAAAGATAG
>NW_007748812.1:8421-9614 GCF_000696425.1 Galeopterus variegatus
GGTTGCGATCCGTTGCCGGACACGAAAAAAGACAAAAAGGAAAAAAAAAAAAAAACATGTTTAAACAAAAAGGACTTCTGGGAATATGGTGGACCACAGGTGCCCATGGCATGTTCTTTCTGTAAAAGACAGAACAAGCCCACGGACACCACAGCTGCAGTTTCAGGCACCGTTGTCTGGTCTCAGAACCCTTGTCAGTCTCCCCACAGAATGGTTTGTCTGGCACTCTGCCACAGCTGCCAGCAGCTGTCCATGATGTGTGAGCACCGATGCTGCCATAATCACCATCATGGGAGGATGGCCTGCTGGAGCAGCCAGAACTACTGCCACCATGTGGGCATCCGCTGCCACTACCACTGCCACACAGGTGACCCACTGACCACTCAGGTGCATTGATGCAAGGAGGGTGACCAACAGAGCTACCAGAAAGAGGTGAGTGGGCTCAGACTCATGATCCAGTGGCCCAACCCACAGGGATAATTATACTGCTCCTGTCCATGGTAGTGCAACTGAGGGTGGGAAATATGTGTGCAACCAATGTGATTGCATTGATCTGGGGAGAGACACATGTGGAGCCACCAGAGAGTGTGAAAACCCAGGATAGCCAAATACAGTAAGGAAGAAAATTCTCAGCCACCACCAATCACCTAACTGGGGGAGGCAAGGACCCAGGATGAGCCTCTGCCTGTAGGAAATAGAAAAGAGAAACACCACCCAGAGTCACCCATTCTAACTGAGGAGCTCCAGTATAATCCAGCAAAACTATCAGGTTCATGGGATGCTAGTTGGGGTGCCAACAAGCTTGCCTAAGGCCACTCAATCCAGCCAAAGAGCAACTGGGCAACTAGGAGTTTCTCCCAACAACTTACGATCTCACACACATCCTTGACAACCCAACACAGTGTCACTAACTTCAGCAAGGAACCACTATGTGCCCCCATGCCTAGACCATGGAGACACTCACTTGTAACTCCAACATTGAATATGGCTAAAGTACCCACACAAAGACTATACTACCTCATCTACCTTGGAAGCAACAGTAAAACACCCTACTCAACATAAAACACAACTACATGAGGGAGTCTCTTTTCTCAAAAGCCAGTCCAAAGTAATGGAAGGAACAACTGCTCTACCAGATGACCAGACATAAACATAAGGATACTAGAAATACAAAAATAAAAATAAAAATAAAA
>NW_007748812.1:10871-11538 GCF_000696425.1 Galeopterus variegatus
AAAAGTGTCAAGTCACCCATTAGAGTCTTCATCAGACTAACAGCAGATTTGTCAGTAGAAACTCTATAGTCCAGTGGAAAATAGGGTGATATATTTAAAATACTAACAGAAAAATTTTCCAGCCAAGAATACTAAACCCAGCAAGGCTATCCTTCCAAAATGAGGGAGAAATAGTGTATTTCTCAGACAAACAATAACCGCAGGAGTTCACCACCATCTAACCAGCCCTATAAGAAATCCTCAAAGGAGTCCTGTATCTGTAACCCAAAATAATAATCACCACTATGAATGCATAAGAAAGAACAAAATTCATTGGTATAACAGATACAAAAGAAAAAGAGAAATAAAATATATAGTACCACCCCAAAAAGCCAACAAACACTAAAGACAAATAATAAAAGGGAAAGAAAGGAACAAAAGATATTTAAAACAAGCAAAGGAAAATCAGTAAAGTGCCAAGAATAAGACAATACCTTTTAATAACAAGCCTAAATATAAATGAATTAAATTTCCCATTCAAAAGAGACACAGACTGGCTGATTGGATTAAAAAACTAGATCCAACTATTTACTGCCTACAAGAAACTCACCACACCTGTAAATACACACACAAACTAATAATGGAGGGATGGGAAAAGGTATACCATGCAAATGAAAACCAAACCAAA
>NW_007748813.1:0-529 GCF_000696425.1 Galeopterus variegatus
ATGTCAGTATAGTCCTGGGATTTCCACAAATACTCAAAAGTATTACATATAGAGTCACTGAGTCCCTTACCTTTTATAAGCGGTGAACCAGGACCATCAAATGGATTTATCTTGCACATCTCTTTAAACAGTTCACCACACCAAGAACTATCAGTGCTCTCTGTATTATTAGAAGTCAAGCTGTTAGCATTTTTAGGTCTAACGCCCTGAAACCAATGGAAGAAATTCACCTTTAAGACTCTGTTTCTCTAGAACCACTCCTGGTACTAAAATCTGTATTAGTCAGGGTTCTCAAGAGAGACAGAGTCAATAGGATATGCTATAATTATATGAGAGGGATTTATTAGGGGAATTAGCTCACGTGGCTATGAAGAAAAGTCCCATGATAGGCCGTCTATAAACTGGATGCTGGTAGCATGGCTCAGTCCAAGTCCAATGGCCTCAGAACCAGGGAAGCTGATGGTGTCTTTGGTGTAAGTTCTGGAACCCAAAAGCTGAAGAGTCTCAAACTCTGATGTCCACAGACAGG
>NW_007748813.1:1423-8782 GCF_000696425.1 Galeopterus variegatus
ATATTTTATGGATTCTAAGACAAATAGTTTTTAAGACTAAAACATCTTGAAATTGGCATGTATCTTATAGCCAGTACAGTGACATCTTATAATTTCTTGGCAGAGTTTTTTTTTTTTTTTTTTTATGCTTTCTGTTACGTGAAATGACAATTACAATTGATGGCATCTTAGTAGAAAGTTTAGAAACTTTGCTTCATTCCTCTCTGTATATTCCCCAGCAATGAATGCAGTGCCTTGCATAAACTAGGAGCTCAAAATTTGGATATTGAACCAAATGTGTATTTTATATAGTACTGAGATATTATAATTTTCTTCAGTGTCCAAAACACTCCCTGTTACAATTTTATTCAAATTAAAAAGGCTTTGATGGGACATTCATTACTTAAAAAGTAACATTTATTAGTCTATGTGTTGTGATTGGAGTTTTAATGTCATCAGGAAGAAGTTTAATCTGACTTCATTTTCACTCTATTAAAAACCTTGTAACAATGTTCATAAATTAGATCTCCAGAGTCATAAAAGTATATGCCTTAGCCCCAGTCTGCACAACTTTGACCACATTTTGATATTTAGTGTAGTTTTAGGTTTGGGAATCTTCACCATTTATACAGATTAATGTTTTTCATGATTTTAATGAAGACACCCAAACATGTAAATTGTACAGTTTTGGTCTGTCCTGTTATAGATGACTAATAAACCAGGGACACGTTGCAGCAATTAGAATTCATTTCTTTGCTTAAAATGAACATTTTTTTATTGTGAGCTCAGCATAGACTTGCTGCACTTATACAGAATTATAATTAGTGATCATAAATAAATTCAACTAGACTTGTTATTTTAGGAAAAAATGAGATCTAAAGGAGCAAAATAAGCCCAAATAAGCAATATTATGGTATGACCATGATGTTTAAATGCCCTCCTATACACAAAATCCTATACACAAAATTTAATAGATTCTCAATTTAGAATCATTTAAAAACACAATGTTTACTAGCTTGAAGGGGATTTTGTTTGATAATGGGGTGTAGGAAGTCTACAGAATACAGAAGAGAAAACAACAATAAAGAGATGTTAAGTCTGCAGCAACAGGCAACCCTACCACGCCTCAAATGTTCCTTTTCCTGGATGCCAGCATAAAAATATTTGGGCTGAAAAATTTTTTTTCATGCATATACTGAGTGAAAATCTTTTCATATGCCAATTAAATCTATGACTTTCCATCTAGTTCTTCATTCTTTCATTAACTTTGTTCTGAAGCATTTTTCTGAGTGTCCCAAGAAAAAGGAATTTCTGGAATTCTAAGAGATTTTGAGGTGGTTCATGAAAAGATGGATTACAGAAGTTGTTTAAAGTCATTAGCCGTGAATAATAATAGTTACGTTTCATAAAGTGCTAACTACGCACATAGACTAGTTAATCACTGTTCACTACAACCCTGAAAAATAGGTGTTATCATACTCATTTTAGATAGGAAAACAGAAACTGACTAAGAACTAATGTGGTAAAGCCAAGATTTGAATCTGAGTTTTCCTGCTTCTAAAGAACGCATTCTATCCCTAACTCCATCCCACTATAGATGTGAAATTTTCCTGTAACTCTATTGCTCTAGAGTAGAATTATTCTTAAGATTAGTATTAAGGTCATTGAAAAATTCAAATACTAAAAACATCATGTTTACATCACATTACCTAGCAGTTGGCCCACAAGTATATGCCCTAAGTGTATAACAAATTCTAATGTGTTAGAACTCTTCAACAATGGGATGAAAATAATTCCCAGGAAGGGGCAGGACTCCTGGCAGCGTGACTGAGCTGCCTCGCTTTGGAAGAAAGTTTGGATAACTTAGACCTCTAAGGTCTTTTCCAGTTTTGGTTATTTATGACAGTACTGTATAAGGTAGCTGCGACAAAGTAAAAAGAGCAAAGGTAGAAATCATAAGTCATGGAGTCAACAGTCAAATCTTGGCTTTTACTAAAGTCTTTTCTGAAGGTTAATTTAGCTCTGTGGGCCTCAGTTTATTCAACTAAAAAAAATGGGGGCAGAATTGACTACTCCACATAGTCACTATCAAAATTAAATGAGAAATTAAAAAAGACACTTTATAAACTGTAATATAATAGTCATTGTGTTACGTGGCACATAAAGCATAGTGAGTACAGTAACGTACCCAGAAGTGTTCTTTAAACTGGTATCTATTCGGAACTTCATCTATCTTCAAGGGAAGTAATCTGTTTTCATCATATAATCCTAAACTTCTTATATTTTTTTAACCATTTTTTCTTCTTCACTTACTATTCCAAATAGAAAAGTCTATTTTTTTTGTAGTGCCATAGTTGTGATTTTTTCACGAATTCAATATGGATGCCCTCCGCCAGAGTAACTCAAACTTCATTGAGGTGATTTAAGTGTGTTGGTTCTTTCCGAAACCTCTCTGAGTGTCTATAACTCCATGCCAGCCTACAGACATAAGAAAGTAGCTGACTATTCCCTGTGCTATTTTGACTTGTCCCTTCTCTCTCACACAGTTTTTAATATGACTTCTTGTTCAATGTCAAAATATACTTTAATGTAATAGTTAGTTGTTATAAAGTAGAAAAAGTAACTGTCATGATTGCCCATGCTTTATACTATACTTTTAACAATAATTATTAAAATGAAAATTCTTAACACTTATTTTCTGCCAAACACTTTTTAGAGACTGTGTAGAACTGCTTTCTGTGTCTTAAGCCTTTTCTATTTCTAATAGCATGAGGTGGGTTGTGGGAAAAGAGAAAATTTCTGGGCTTCATTTCACCCCTACTTGTAAATTTGCCTAACTCTTATAAGCATATTATAATTTACAAAAGTTCTGTTCTGAATGAGAGACTCATTTATGCTAAATAATAAGAGCCCACCCTTAGGTAATCAGTCTGTGTGGCACAGCAGAACACAGTTGGTGCAAGCTAGCAGTGCCAAGACTGGAAGAGCAGAGTCAAAATATGGGCCAGGACTGAAATCGAGGGCTTGAAGGGAAAAACTTATCTCAGTAGGTACAGGGGAGATAAGGAGAGGCCAGGATCAGATATTCTAAATTGAAAGAACAATACAAGTCAACATTCCTTAGCCAGTACAGGATAAAGCAAGCAGGAGTCAGTGAGAAGATAATGCATAGAAGCTGGGGAGGGTAACATGTTGGGTCACAACAAATTATTAAGAACTACCATTAAGTTCCAGCCCCTGGCCAACCTGCTCATTTTCACCTATCCAAGAGCAGTAGAATCCCCCAAACAACTTCTGCTGTAGAATAAAATATACTCGGGAAGCAAAAATTATGTTTGGATGTAAAAAATTGATTCTTCCAAAACACTCATATCAGTTTTGCCTCAGTCAAGGGTAGACTGCATTGCTTCAGAAAAAACAGTCAGTTGTGGCAGGGTTAAGAGAATTCCCCTGAGCTAAAATAGGCCCTGAAACCACGTAGCCAAGTTCCATAAAGAAGCAAATCACCCAACATTTACTCTATATTCCTTGCAGCACTAAAATTAAGTTAGTATTGCTTGAGGGGAAGATAACTGAGTATCCTACAACAAATGTAGCTTTTTTTCTTTGCAAAAGCACATGGACTAACAATTTTACATGCTTAAGGAGGAAATGAACAATAGGTTTCTCTTCTGGAGTGTCATAGAACTAGAGCATATGTATTTTTCAACCAACTTTATTAATATCTCTAAGGGAATAGCACATGTTTGTCATCAGTTTGCAATGTAGTATCATTAAGTTATTCCAAGCTGATTCTTTCTCATTTCCCTTCTATGTCATTAGTGGTTTGATGGTGCCTGCTAGAACTGCCCATAGTGAACAGGCTATCAGAGTCTTAAAAATAAACTCTTGCTGGCAAGGGTATACATCTGCAATTTGGTGTAGAATTTTGGCATGGGAAAGATCAACTCCTTAAATGATTTTTCATGTGTTTATGTGTATGATGAATTTGCTGTAGAGTTTTCATGTAAAGAGAAAGCAAAAGCCATAATGAGATCATTTTCCTCTCTCAAAATACAGCATTTTAGGATAATTCTCTATTCATCCATAAAGTCTTATAACTGAACATGTTAGCACCTTCCTTTCTTTGTACTGATATTTTTATTGCAATTAGTTGTTACCTCTTTTCTTTTGTCATTAAAAATACATGCATTTACAAACTGAACTTTGCCTTTAAAGATCACTTAAAGATTAAAATAAAATGTATCTCTGTATTAAGCAGTCCCCCCCATATTAGTTTGTTTTCTGTGGCTCATAACAGATTACCCAAAAATAGGTAATATATAAGAAAAGAAAATTTATTTCTTACAATTTTAGAGGCTGGGAAGTCCAAGGTCAAGGGCCATATCTGATGAAGGCCTTATTCTTGGTGGGGACTTTCTACAGAGTACCCTGGGGCGGCAGGGAATCACATGGCAAACAGGTGAGCAAGAGGGCCTTTCCATGTGCTTTCCTCCTCTCTTTATAAAGCCCCCAGTCTACTCCCTGATAACCTATTAAGTCATTAACCCATAAATAGATTAATCCTCTTATGAGGATAGAGTCCTCACAATCCAATCACCTCCCAAAGGCCTCACTTTTCAAATACTGTAATCTTATTTCCCACTCTCTTGAGACTTACAGTGGGGATCAAGCTTCAAAGAGCTTTGGGGGACATTCAAATCATAGCAATCCCCCCTCCCCCACAGTTATATAGAAGATTATAATTCTATTAGTGATTGTTACTATTCAAGCTTAGAGATCATCTAAAATGAAAGTGGTAGTCAATGAAAATATAAACTGATTCTATTATAATTAAAGTAGATATATACATGTATTAAATAGCATTTGAAGAATAAAATGTCACTTGTCTCCAGTAAACTGGCTTCCCAGAAGAAAAGTTGAATCTCTACAAATCTTCCAGGAGACTTGCTACTGCCTTGTCCTTAAAGCAACAAATCTTGGTCAAGCCAAGCCTGGGACCATCACACTTATCATCACATTCACTTTGCTGGCAGAATAAGGCTGCAGCCAAGATTCCTCCACAATCATACTGCTATTGTATTCCAGTCCCTGCTTAGGCTAGGAAATTGACGGGTGCTTCTATAATTATGCTGCTTCAGAGCCCCCACAACCTGAGGGATGAGTCTCCCTTCCAGGGTTAGAAGTCTGGCTCAGGTAGACCTCTGTGTCTACTGAGAATGCATGGACAACTGGGGTCCCATTCCAGAATGCTGCTCTGGCAAGTCTGATGTGTGTGCTATGTAGCCATGTGGCCCTCTTGGCATGACAATAATAACAGCCACTATATAATAACTATTTACTGGGTTAAAGACTATTGACCTTCATGACAATCAAATGAAGTAATAATATTATCTCAATTTTAGAATTGGAAATTGAAAACAAAAGAGGTTAATTAACTTGCCCACATCTACATAGATAAAACTGATGAGATCAAATTTTAAATGCAGATTTGACTTTAAAGTCTGTGCTCTGAACCTATATAGGATTACTTAAATTATTCAAATGTATAAAATGGAGAAAACTTGACCACTTTGTTAATTAAGTCCTAAACCAAAGATCCTTAAATCACTGTTGATGGAACACAAAGTTTATTGAAATGGCTGAAACCACGCAGAGTGCTGATGGGATCAAGTATTTATAATTTGTCTTGAATATATATAGAGAGGGGCAGGTGCTGTCATTTGTGGGCCTGTAACAAAAGAACAAATGAAGGATGGCATAGCACATGTCCAATATTTAAAAGATATAAATAAAGCAAGTAACTCATAAATAAAACATGTTCTGTTTTCTTATCTTGATAAGTATACCTTAATAGCAACAAGATCAATAAATATTCACATGCGGGCCGGCCCGGTGGCGCACTGCTATAGTGCGCCGCTTGGGAAGCGCGGCGGCATCCCACATACAGACCGGTTCCCGCTCACTGGCTGAGCGAAGTGTGGGAGCAACACCGAGGGTTGTGATCCCGTTGCCGGTCCCGGTCCGGTACGGGGGCGACACTGAGGGTTGCGATCTGTTGCCGGACACGGAAAAAGACAAAAAGGAAAAATAAATAAATAAATAAATATTCACATGCGTATATATGCATAAAGCTACGTTTCTTTACACGACTGCTAGTCAGCAGAATATCAAAGCAATGTAATTTAATTATTATTGTGCTTATCTGAATGTTCTCCTTAGTCCTGTTATACCTGAACAAATAATAAAATAAAGAGTGCATAATTCACAAAGTATTATGGTTTTGATAAAATTTATTTTTACCTTCATTTCAGCAAAATCACCAGTTATGTTATAATCAATATTTTCACACAATCTAAGTTCTATTTACAGCAATTATCATTAAACATTCTTTCTTGAGACATTGTAGCATGTCCATTTAGAGAAATTTCATTTTGCTGACAAAGTAGCACCTGGAATTTTTTATGACATTTTTAGAGCATTCCTTATATTTGGAAATTAACCATGAATTTTACAAATTTTATTTAATCATTGCAATGAGTCGTATAAGATTAGGTTATTATCATGGAATTTATTGCAAAATATTATAAATATATCATATAAGTCACTATCACCTACATAGCAATTTCACCTCCTCTTAAAGCAGTAACTGTGTCCATAAAGTATTTATTTTCTTTAAAATTTTTCAGTACTGGACTAATGGGTACAAAAATATGTTACCTACCCTAAATGAATCACTGTGCAGTATATGCATGCATTGAAACAACACACTGTACCCCACAAATATGAACAAATAAATGTTAAAATATTTTGAATAAAAAAAAGAAAATTTAAAATGTAATATACTGCATTTTTTTTTCAAATTTTGCTTTAAACAAGATAATTCTTGACCTATAATGTCCAGAAAACAGTCTCTATAGAAATTATTTAGGGATTATTTATATGTGAATCTTCTCTTCATAGCTGCACAAATACTTTAATGTCCTTCTTCTACATGTTTTCAAGAAATGTTACTTTTGTTGCATATTTTACATGCAGCTTCTTAAAATTTAGGAAAAAAAGTTTCTAGGTTAAAAAAAATCAATACATTTCAAAGTAAAATACTCAAACTCAGACTTGCTTTGTTTTTTTGTATCCAATAACTGTGAACAGAACAAATTCAAAAACTAATTTCATTTTCCATGAAAGACGGTGATTCACTCTTCATTTTATGATCTTTTGTTGTTTAGCTTTATTCTTCTAATGTGGCCCATCTCTTTTCGAAATAAATCTAATTGCTTTAGCAGTCTTGAGTTGACATTTCCTCATATGTCTGAGAGTCCTCAGGAAGAAACCCAGCAGGGAATGAGCCAAAGGAAATGCCTTGACCTCACTCTCTCC
>NW_007748813.1:11290-11536 GCF_000696425.1 Galeopterus variegatus
ACTCATTCCTGTTACAGCATCCATTAAAATAAAATAGAGTTATGCCAGAGACTCAGAGTTTAATTTTATTAAAGCAGCACCTATCTATAATGTAATACCTTTAATCTCTAAGCATTTATTCCAGTATATGACTTCTGCACCAAGTCCACTAAAACATAAAGCCAGGCACTCTGGCAGGACATACGAATATTTTAATCATACATAGATACATGATTCTGTGGCCTGAGACAAAATATCTGGAGAGTA
>NW_007748814.1:0-1866 GCF_000696425.1 Galeopterus variegatus
AAAAGAGGAATGTCTTTGAAGTCTCCAATTTGTCTTAAACATTTATGAAAATGTTGCATAAGTGTTGCCTACAGGAGTTATAAAATGTATTTAATTAGGAGTAACAGAGAGTCTGAAAATAGCAAACTAAACATATTAGAGTTTTAATTTTTTTCACATAATAAGAATTCTAGATATAAACAGTCTAGAACTAACAGGGCAGCTCCATAATGAAAACCTAATAGGGTTGCCAGATTTAGCAAATAAAAATATAAGACACTGGGGATAATAGAGTAGACATATTTTTCCATGTTCCTTGCACTTAGTACAACTAAAACCCTGGGACATTACACATAAAATAAGCATAAGAAGATCCAGCAATCCCACTACTGGGAAATGAAATCAGTCTGTTAAAGAGCTATCTGTATCCCAAGTTCATTACGTCACTATTCATTATAGCCAAGACATGGAAACAACCTAAGTGTATGTACGTCAATGAATTCATGGATAAAGAAAATGTGCTACATATACGTGATGGGATACTATTCAGCCTTAAAAAAGAAGGAAATCCCATCATTTGCAACAATATGGATGAACCTGGAGGACATTCGGTTAAGTAAATAAGACAGGCAAAGTAAGACAAATACTACATTATCGCACTTATATGTGGAAGCTAAAAAAGCTGAACTCACAGAAGTCGAGAATAGAATGGTGGTTACCAGAGGTGGGGGGGGATCTAGGGGGAGCAGTGTTGGGGCAGGAAGATTAGGGAGATGGTGGTCAAAGGATGCAACACTTCAGTCAGACAGGAGGAGTCAGTTAAAGAGATCTATTGTACATCATTGTGATTATGGTTCATAACAATGTATTATATTCTTGAAAAATTGCTAAGAGTAGATTTTAAGAGTTCTCACCACACAAAAAAAGATAAGTATGTGAGGTAATGCATATGTTAATTAGCTCAATTTAGCCATTCTACAATATATATATATTTCAAAAGCATAAATTTTATATGTTAAATATATACAATTTTTGTCTATTAAAAAAAAAATAATCAAAAATATAAATAAATAAACACAAGATGACCCTGAAAGGCAAAAAGAAGATCAGCTAGGAACCTTGGGATCTCAAGTGGTGAGTTCCCTGAGTTTTCTTTTTTTTCTTTTTGCCTCATATTCTAGACTGAGGAAGCCAATGGCCCTGAAATGATGATGGGCACAGGTTTTTAAAAGTCCCCCCAAAAGCCTGCTCTCTTTAGCCAGAGAAACAGCAAATGACAGCCTAGCAAGACAGAAAACTTTTAGACGATGACTGTTCTACTCCAGCCAAACACCACAGAAAATCTGTGGCCCCACCCTTAGCCACACCACCACAGACCACGTGGGGAACCTAGATGTCCACACTCTCAAGGCTGTGATGAAGCAACCCAACCTCCCACTGGGGTGGTTTCAGAGCAGGCTGAGTGGGGAGCCAGGACTTTTGTCCCTGCTGAGCGGAAACAAGACCTCTCCCCACCATGGTGCTGTGGAGACCATCTGGGGAGCAGTAACAAGGCCTCCCTTCCCTTTCCTGCCACAGAAGTACCAGCAAAGTCCTGGTGGGGAACCTAAACTCTCCTGCCCAGCAGGGACAATGAGCCCTTCCCCCTCCCAGGTGTCGGGGAAGGCTGAGTAGAAAACCTGGACTTCACTCCCTACCTGTCAGTAATGAGACAGCAGCCCACAAAACTCCCTGGAGTGCTGTCAGAGGAGGCCTGCTAAAATACTAGGTTTTAATAAGATTCAAGGTCTTTAACATTACACTCAAAATGTACAGATTTCAATAGAAAAATCACTCACCCTGTAAACAAACAGGGAGATCTCAAACTGAACGAGAAAAGACAATTAA
>NW_007748814.1:2756-3006 GCF_000696425.1 Galeopterus variegatus
AGGTCTCAGGAAATAAACAGAAAATGCAAAGAAGAACCAAATGGAAATTTTAGAACTAAAAATACACTCACTGAAATAAAAATCTCACTAGATTGGTTCAACAGCAGAATAGAAAGTACAGTGGAAAGAAATTTGTAAACTTAAAGAAAGAACGATAGAAATTAGCAAATGGGAATAACAGAGGCAAAAAACTTAAAATATGGGCTGAGCCTTGAGAATACAAAAAGGATTTAACATTCAGATTATGGGA
>NW_007748814.1:7696-9198 GCF_000696425.1 Galeopterus variegatus
TTTTTTTTTTTTTTTTTTTAATTTTTTTGAGACCAGCCGCACCGCGCTCAGCCAGTGAGCGCACCGGCCATCCCCACATAGGATCCGAACCCGCGGCGGGAGCGCTGCAGCGCTCCCAGTGCCGCACTCTCCCGAGTGCACCACCTGCTCGGCCCCTCTGTCATATTCTTAAAGAGCATTCCCAAAGAAGGAATTTCCTTTCAATCCTGCACTGTGTGTGCTTCCTAACAGCACGTGACTCATTATAGAGACTGAGACATGGGAGGTGCCACATAAAGTGTGCCTAGCACAATGCTTGAAACACGGCAAGTGCCCAATAAATGGTACAGAAGTCACCTTCAGTAGAAATCGTGGTTAGGATCAGGAGACTGCCGGTTCATAATAAAAACATACTCAGTTTACTGCCTACAGAATAAATTGTCGTTATCATGGTCGTCGTTGACATCATCATCATCATTGCTTGGAAAAGCCTGGTTGCGGGGATGCACTATAACAATGCAGTGTTTTATGTTCACAATTTGAGGTAAAGGAATTAAATCTTGCAAAGCTTTGGGAAACGTGGCATGACAAAATATTTTTTTCTCACTATATTGAAAACATCAATGGAGATATAAATGATAAGACAGACACTTCCGTGTGGCTTAACTTCCTTTAGTGAGAAGATTGGACTATGCAATCACTCAGGACCATGTAGGATGTGCCCAAGGCTGCCCAGACCACGTGTCTCTCTCTTTTTTTAAAATTTATACATATTTATGGGGTACAGGGTTGGCTCTCTGTATTTGTGTACAGTATGTGGCGATCAAATCAATATTATTAGCATGTTCGTCATTACAAGCCAGAATTACCTTTGGTCTCCCTTCCTGATTACTCCCTATCCCCCTCCCCCTCCCCGTTTCCCACCTCTAGCAACAATAGGTCTGTTCTCTCCTTCAAAGTTCAATGTTTGATTATGGCCTTCCTTCCTTCCTTCCTTCCTTCCTTCCTTCCTTCCTTCCTTCCTTCCTTCCTTCCTTCCTTCCTTCCTTCCCTCCCTCCCTCTCTCCCTCCCTCTCTCCTTCCTCCCTTCCACTTGTGAGGGCAGACGTGGTATTTTTCTTTCTGTGCTTGGCTTATTTCACCTAACATATTTTTCTCCAACTTCATCCATGTTCTGCAAATGGCAGAATTTCATTCTTTTTTATGGCTGAGTAGTATTCCATTGTGTATATATAACACATTTTCCTTATCCAGCTGTACATCCACAGATGACGTTTAAGTTGGTTCCATATCTTGGTTATTGCAAACAGAGTTGTGATGAACGTGGGAGTGCAGGTAGCCCTTCAACATGATGATTTTCATTCCTTTGGATATATACTCATAAGTGGGATTGCTAGATCATATGGTAGTTCCATGTGTAGTTTTTTTGAGAAACCTCCATATTGTTTTCCATAAAGATTATACTAATTTACAGTCCCACCAACAGTGTAGAAGAGTTTCCTTTTCTCCACATCCTTGCCAGA
>NW_007748814.1:10552-11535 GCF_000696425.1 Galeopterus variegatus
TTTGTACTACAATTTGAAGTCAGGTAGTGTAATGCCTCCAGTTTTATTTTATGTTTTTGCTCAGGATTGCTTTGGCTATTCTGGGTCTTTTGTTGTTCCATATGAATTTTAGGATTTTTTTCTATTGCTATGAAGCATGCCATTGATATTTTGATGGAAATTGCATCAAATCTGTAGATTACTTTGGGTAGTATGAACATTTTCACATTGTTAACTCTTCCAATCTATGAACAAGGAATGTCTTTTCATCTTTTTATGTCCTCTTTAATTAATTACTTTCATGAGATACAAAGCTGATTGAATTTTGTAACTCTCATTGCAGAGATCTTTCACTTCCTTGGTTAAATGTATTCCTAGGTATTTTATTCTTTTGTTATCTATTTAAATGGCTTACCTTCTTGATTTCTTTTTCCACTTGCTTGTTGTTGATAAGTAAGAATGATACTGACTTTTGTATATTGATTTTGTATCTTGCAGCTTTACTGAATTAATTTATCAGCTCTAGGAAGTTTTTGGTACAGTTCATGGATTTTTCTATATATGGGATCATGTCATCTGTGAACAGTGAGAATTTGATTTTGTCTTTTCCAATTTGGATGCTGTTTATTTCTTTGTCTTGCCTGATTGCTCTGNGTACATAGTGAGAGATATGGGTCTAGCTTCATTCTTCTACGCATGGATATCCAGTTTTCCCAGTACCATTTACTGAAGAGGCTGTCTTTTCTCCAATGTATGTTCATGGTGCCTTTATCAAAGATCAGTTGCTGTAAGTCTGTGGGTTAATTTCTTAGTTCTCTATTCTGTCTCATTGGTTCATGTGTCTGTTTTTATGCCAGTACCATGCTGTTTTGGTTATTATAGCTTTGTACTACAATTTGAAGTCAGGTAGTGTAATGCCTCCAGTTTTATTTTATGTTTTTGCTCAGGATTGCTTTGGCTATTCTGGGTCTTTTGTTGTTCCATATGAATTTTAGGATTTTTTT
>NW_007748815.1:0-464 GCF_000696425.1 Galeopterus variegatus
AAAAAAAAAAACTTAAAAATATTAGAAATAAAATAAAACTTAGACAAATCTTATTTCATGAAAGCTTAACTGCTATTCTTTCTAAAAATGTATAGCCTGATTTGAGAAAAAAGAGCCTTTAAGTATTTTTGTTTTATTTTATATGTATTTGACAAATGATACATATTTATGAGGTACAATGTGATGTTTTGTCCTTATTTATTTATTTTGAGACCGGCCACACCACTCTCAGCCAGTGAGGGCACCGGCCATCCCTATATAGGATCCGAACCCGCAGCAGGAGTGCTTCTGCGCTCCCAGCGCCGCACTCTCCCGAGTGCGCCATGGGCTCGGCCCATGTTTTGTACATGATTTGATGAACAATCAAATCAGGCTAATTAGCATACCCATGACCTCAAATATCTATCATTTCTTTGTGATGAGAACATTAGGAGATGTCTGCACTTCCACGTTTACTGCAGCAT
>NW_007748815.1:801-1138 GCF_000696425.1 Galeopterus variegatus
TGTGCTCTGTTTTGTGCCACCTACTGGTTATCTATGTGGAAGAGAGTTTTAATTTAGGTCTGTACAAAATAGTGAGCAGACAAAAGATGTACTGAGATCTGAGAAAAGACTCTAGCCAGGTGAATTCAAGTTATTCTGTGGCTCTTAGCAATTTCTATGTATTACAGTAGTACCAAGAAAATATGATTTGGTGACAAAGGCTATATTTTAAAACAACCAAGGGCAGAATTAGCTGGAGAAAGTTAAGGCAGCCCAACAATGTTAAGAAACGTTTTACTTATTGTTTTCCCCAGGAGATAGGCTCGAAACTAGTTTTGCCTGTGTCTTTTTCAATATC
>NW_007748815.1:2927-3455 GCF_000696425.1 Galeopterus variegatus
TCTTCCTCACGGGTAGTATGAGAATAGTAATAACTGAAATTTTAGAAGTGCTTTACAAGCAGGAAATGTCATACACATCAAAGTTGCAGAAGAGAGCAAACAGAAACAGACTCATTTCTACATAGGAGTTGCATATAATCAGTAATGATTTATTCACATTGATGTATTAAAGAATATATTTAAAAATAAAATTAATAATTTTAAAACATAATTCAAATAATAAATATGGTAAAAATTCCAGAGATCTTAGACATCTAAAGAGTATTTAGTATTCCTTTGTATTCTTTAAATATTTATTGAGCAAATGCAACATAATAGGACACAATAAAGTTAGCATTTATTTATCATTTATATGGCTTAATGCAGTGCACACATTATTAGTTTAATTAACCATACCAATCTCTGTATTAAATATGGTTATTATTGATGTTTGACAGATGAAATACTGAGATTGCATAGGTTTAGAAATATGCCCAAAGTGGTAAAGGCCAGATTCAACAACAAAGAAAAAACAAGTAAAAAAAAAAA
>NW_007748815.1:5416-7214 GCF_000696425.1 Galeopterus variegatus
CAAAAACAACAAAACAACCAATAGCTTAAGCAGCAGGCTGTAACAAGTAAAAGAAAGTCTTCAGGATAATCTTGAAATAACAGGCAGACAAAAAAAAAAAGGAAAAAAAAATTAAAAATGATGAAAGTTGAAGAGAACTAACAGACAACCTTAAGCACACAAACATTTGAATTATGGGTGTTCCAGAAAGGGAGGAGAAATGAAAAGGCGTAGAAAACCCATTCAACAAAATAATGTAAAGCTTCCCAGGTATAGGGAGAGACATGGATCCTCAGATCCACGAGGCTTAAGGATCCCCAAACACATTTGACCCCAAAAGATCTCCAGGACACATTATAGTCAAACTGGCAAAGTCAAAGACAAAGAGAGATTCTTAAAATAAGCAAGAGAAAAGCATCAAGTCACACATATGTGAGCCCCTGTCAGACTAACAACAGACTTCTCAACGGAAACTCTATAGACCGGAAGAAAATGGGATGATATATTCAAAACACTAGAAGAAAACAACCTTCCAGCCAAGAATACTATACCCAGCAAGGCTATCCATCAGAAAAAAGGGGAAAATAGTGTATTTTCCAGACAAAAAAACTGTAGGAGCTCACCACCACATCACCAGCCCTATAAGAAATCCTCAAGGAAGTCCTGTATCTGGAATCCAAAAACGATAATCACTACCACAAATACAAAAGAAAGAACAAACCCACTGGTAGAACAGAAATGCAAACAAGCAAGAGAAAGAAACTAAATGTTACCACCACAGAAAACCATAATNAACACTCAGCTGCATTGACACAAATAGAGTCACCAGAGCAAACTGGAAAAGAAGAGTATGCTCTGTCTTCAAAGCCCACTCCAGAGTAATAGAAGACACAACTGCTGTACCAGATGCCAAACATCAATGTAAGGATACTAGCAATATGAAAAATCCAAGAAAATATGATACCACTAAAAGAATAGAGTGTTTCTCAAATATTTAGACCTTATAGAGCATGAAACTCTTGAAATGAATGAAAAGGAATTCTGAGCAACAATCTTAAGGAAACTCACTGAGATATGAGAAGACTCAAATGACATATAGAAATGAGAAAAAAAAACCCAGGACATGAAGGAGGAAATTTATCAAGAGATTAATAACTTAAAAAAGAATGTAGGAGAACTAAAAGAACTGAAAGATTCACTCAACAACAACAAAAACAACAAAAAAACCAATAGCTTAATCAGCAGGCTGTAACAAGTAAAGGAAAGTCTTTAGGATAATCTTGAAATAACAGGCAGACAAAAAAAAAAAAAAGAAAAAAATTAAAAATGATGAAAGTCAAAGAGAACTAACAGACAACCTTAAGCACACAAACATTTGAATTATGGGTGTTCCAGAAAGGGAGGAGAAATGAAAAGGCGTAGAAAACCCATTCAACAAAATAATGGAAAGCTTTCCAGGTATAGGGAGAGACATGGATCCTCAGATCCACGAGGCTTAAAGATCCCCAAACAAAGATGGCAACGGGTCTGGAGCGGCCGTGACAGGAGACAGCGTGATCCTGAGAGCTGTGCGCTGTGATACCAGAGTATTGATTGCATTTCCAAGAGCAACAAAAGGCGAATAATTCTTTCAACAACGATCCTACATCGACAAACAAGCGGCAGCAAGTTCGAGGTTTTGGGGCCGACACAGAGGAGGACTCCTGAGAGAGCCCAAGCCCGGCTGCGGGAACGAGCGATAAGCCCAGACAACAAAGACCAGGAAAGCCAGCAAAGGACTGCGCAGAGGCGGAGTGAAGCACGCCAGACCGGCCCAACT
>NW_007748815.1:8759-9332 GCF_000696425.1 Galeopterus variegatus
AATCTTTGTAAGAACATAAATTTGGATAGATGATTGGGATAAACAATGGAGGTAGACATTTAACAGTAACTGAAAGCTTTAAATTCATATATCATTTGAGCCATCAATAGTCTTTTGTAGATCTACTCAATGAGACTATTGCATAAGACTTCACAGATATATTCCCAAAGAGCTTATTTGCAGCCATGTTTGCAGTAGCAATATTTTAGAGAAAAACCCCTTTATTACTAAATTGTTAAAAAAAATATTTTATTTCACATTATTGAATTTTATATAGTCATTTCACCAGGTTGGTATAAAATTGACCTTGAAAGATATTCATAATATATCATTAAACCAGAAAAACTAAATCAAGCCCAAAACTTTGACAAATTGTATGAACATATTGATCACATTCCAAAACTTTGGCAAATGGTATGAACATATTGATCACATTCAAAATATTTTTACTTACATGCACACACACAAAATTTATATATATTCAAGGAAAGAGAAATTAAAAATTCATGATGTATGTGGGTTTATTCTAGACATTAGAAGAATAAATTCTAATACTGTCCATTCTTCTTTCAG
>NW_007748815.1:11129-11534 GCF_000696425.1 Galeopterus variegatus
CCTACCACTCCACAGGAATTATCTTATCCAAGACCACAATCATGTGCACAATACCAAATCAAAAACTCATTGTTCACATTTCATATCATTTGACCTACCTGCATTTGAGTCTGATGAATATTCTCTTCTTGAAATACTTGACATGGATTCCAGAACACCACAGATTATATGTTTGATGTAGATTCTTCTGGATTTTCTATGTAGATGATTATATTGCTTGAAAATAATGACAATTTTACCATTTCCCTCTTAAACCTCATACCATGTATTTTCTGTTGAATTATTACAATATAAAGGAAATATGATAAAAAATCTCAAGCCCTGTTTCTGATAAACAGCAAACGTACTATTCTTCATTTAAAAAGTTTTAGATTTTGTTACATGGCATTTATCAAGTTAAGGAAT
>NW_007748816.1:0-6626 GCF_000696425.1 Galeopterus variegatus
TCATGTTGAGGAGGGAATTTCTGGATCTCACAGCAGCCATTGAGTTGTTAATATTTTTACTTCTTGCTTAACAAATTTATTAATGTAATTCTGTGCCTTTAGTGTCAGCAAGATATGCTTGGGAATGACCACCAGCTTGATTAGTTCATTACATAAATGTTCATTAAACAAAATCAATTAATTGACAAAATTCCTGATTAGGGACTTCTTTTCAGCAACAGAAAAGACCAAACTAACACATCCTTAATTTACACTTCATGAAAATTAGTTGAATGTGTTTTTACACCCAACATTTAGTTTACTTTTCTAAAAAAGCATCTAGTTTAGGAACATTTAAATATTATTGCAATTACATATTTAGTTGTGTACAAATTTTTCAGGTAATTATGTGTCTGTATTAGTTTGTTTCTGTTGCTTATAACAGAAATACATGGAACTGGGTGATTTATAAGAAAACAAAATTTATTGCTTACAGTTTCAGAGACTGGGAAGTCCGCAGTACAGGGAACACGTCTGGGTGAGGGTCTTGGTGATGGCTTTTTAGCTACGTGGGNAAATACATGGAACTGGGTGATTTATAAGAAAACAAAATTTATTGCTTACAGTTTCAGAGACTGGGAAGTCCGCAGTACAGGGAACACGTCTGGGTGAGGGTCTTGGTGATGGCTTTTTAGCTACGTGGGAGTCTCACATGGTAGAAAATGGCAGAGTAGAGAGAAACTAACCTCCTCATTCCCTCTCCTTTTAACTCCAAACCATGCCCATGACCACCATGTTTAATCCATTCCCTACAGCATGGTCCTACAATATAATCATCTCTTCAAGGCACCACCTTTCAATTATGATAATAAGAGTTCCCACCCGCAGCAGTTACATTGGGGATTAAGTTGGGGGGGGGGACATTCAACCTGAGGCAGTGTCAAAATCTAAAATTTCAGCATTTTTAATCCCTTCTATGACGTGCTAAACTTGAGAATTACATTGAGGTTATGCAAGGCTTGAACCAGCCCCAATGCAAAGCATTCCGACTGAACATTCATGTCTTTCTGTCTCACCATTGTACTCTCCTCTTATGACACAGAACACAGTTCATTTTTGGATTTGTATGAGTACCTTTCTTTAAGGAACTAGGAAATTTTCCAATACAGATCCTAGAAAAATAATAAAAATTTTGACATGCAAGTGCCCAACTATTCAAGTACAATCTGCTGGCTCTTCTAAGATGTCCTTGATTTCTAGGTTCTCAGAACAAGGTTTCAATAGAAAGGTAAAACATTTTCATCTACGGAGGAGAGGCTTTAATGGCCTGTCATTGATATTCATTATAAATCAGGTCATCTGAGATGAGAAGCTTGAATTTTGGTGTTTCATTGAACATGCTTCTGAGACAACACATAGCCAAGTTCATCAGATTTGCCCTGAAAAAAATTGTAGGCCTAATTATATGAGTTAGTAGTACCCAGCACATACAGTTATTACCTGCCCAAAATTCAACTGAAGAAAAAACACTGAGAGGAAACACTTAGGGCCCATTTTTGGGGTTGACTACCCCTACAAAAAATGGGATTTCTCCTTTGATAGCCAGACGGGATGTGAGTTATTACCTGCCCAAAATTCAACTGAAGAAAAAACACTGAGAGGAAACACTTAGGGCCCACTTTTGGGGTTGACTACCCCTACAAAAAATGGGATTTCTCCTTTGATAGCCAGACGGGATGTGGCTACCAACTCCATCTAGGATATGTGTCCAAATGAAGGAATTAAATATGTAGTTACTCCAGAGAAGTGTGTGGGAGGAGGTGTGGGTACTGACCAGAGTCATGTCCATTGCTCTCCACACAATAATTTATCTGAGCTTCTATAATTCCCTCCAAATTCTGCTTTTGGGCAGAGTTTCATGAGAGAGCACTTAAAATAAAATTAAACATTTTTTTCTCTAAAGTATTTAATTTTAATTTTATATCATTTGTTATATATTTACTACTAAATTATTGTCTATTTAAATTGTTTAACCAACTACCAAACAAATTTAAGCCAATTAACCAAATAACCCTCAAACCAAACTTGGAGACCCAAGTCTATATATCTCTAAATGAAGTTTTGAACAGGGCCCTAAACCCATAACAAGTGCAAATGGAGTAATTATGGATAATTGATCATGGGCCAGTCAATGGGTAGGGTAGGAGGGAGGTGGCATGTGTGTGAAAGGTCATGAGTTTTAGGGACAGAAAAATCTGTGTTCAAAGTCCTGCTCTTCTTCTCTCTAAAGTTGGGGATCTTGGGCACAATACTTAATCTAAGTCTTGGCTTTGTCATTTATAAAATAAGTGCAATAACACCTGTCTTACAGCTTAGGTGTGAACATTAAATGGAAAAAAATATATATAGCAATGTGAAAAACATAATCTTAATAGTTGGCAGATTTCTTTTTAGTTGAGGAAATTCATCTGTCTTTGTTTAGGAAACTGCCTTATTAGTTTGCTTGGGGTGAAAAAAAAAAGGCTTTGAGGTTTTAAGTTGGTGGGAACCAAAAAAGCAGAAGAGACAGTTGAACTGTTCTTTGAGAGAATGTACCAGGGTTTGAGGGTGAGGAGAATCCGTGGGAGCAGAGGGGACAGGGACTGAGAAGGGAGGAGACGGGTAATAGAACAGTGAGGTGGAATGGATGGAAACTCCAAGAATGATGTCTAATATTCCACTTTCAGGAATTGGTGCTGCTGTTACAAAGTCCTCTCCCTCTCCCCAGCCCTCTGGGGAAGTCCACATGGAAGTCTTGGGTAGACGGTTCTTCTGAGGCAGGTGGGGAAGAAGCAGATACCATGTCTGCTTTGCTGCGGTGAGTGAGGATCAGCAATGGAAGGGATGGGCAAGACATTCCATAAAGTGAGCTGACTTGAGGAGCAGAGCTCAGAGCTAGAGGCCACCCTGAAGACTGTGGAACCTGTGTGACAGGGCCCCTCCTTCCTGTCCTACAAAATCTGGGGTGATAGGGACCCCATGAATGAACCTGTTTCTCAGACTTGAGAGTGTATCCAGCCTATAATCCTTAAGGACCCAGTGAGGACCTCACAGAGGATGAGGGAAGGTAGCATGGAGTGTGTGGGGGGGGAATGGGATGTGAAGGCTGCAGCCCATTCCCCTGAGTACCACCACTCCAATCTCTCTGGACCAAGCTTACCCTGACCTTGGAGATTTATGCAATCCTTGTTCCAATAAGCATCTCATAGCTGTTGGAGAACAGAAGATGTGGCTATATCTAAAGCTACCAGATACTGCTGCACACTCAAAGGAGTGCTGTTCACACAGACTATGGTGTAAATGGTTCCTCCTGGAATTGTGCAAGGAGCTAGCCTGAATGTACTACCTTCTATCAAAAGAAGGGAAAGTGGGAACAAGGCTATTTCTTTCAGATCTTGGGAAACTGCCGATGGTCCCTCCTTCCCCTTCCTCTATCTCCTCACTTCTCCTGCTTTACTTCAGCACCCATTTAAGCCCCCTTTTATCTGTAGTACCTGACCTCCTCCAGTGGCATCCTCAGTGACCCCCCTAATCCCCCACACAGCAGGGTCCACCTTGACCAGAATCCTGCTGGACATTAATGGGCAGTCTCCTCCATGTGGGCCTCCACTGGCCAGTGGGTGAAGGGGGGTGCTATCTGTGGTCCTGTGGGACGTAGACGGTGGCTGCTCTTACTAGAGTTTTGCCTCTCTTTGCAAGAATTGGGAGCATCCAATTTCTCCCCCTTTTTTCCTAATTTTTATTATTTATGATTAGCATATTCACTCTTACAAATTGTGATATTTCTCTATGCCCTTTACCCGACCTATCACTTCCCAAACTCCTTCTCCCCCCATCTCTACTAACCTTAGGTTTGTTCTCTCATTCTGAAAGTTCAACGAATTGTTGTGGTCTTTTCTTTCTTACTTTTCCTTCATTCCTTCCTTCCTCCCTTCCTCCTTCCCTTCCTTGCTTTCTAGCAGCCAGTTATGAGTTGAGAAGATGCAGTATTTCTCTTTTTTTGTCTGGCTTGTTTCACTTAACATAATTTTCTCCAGACTCCTCCATGTTGCTGCAAATGGCAGAGTTTCATTCTTTTTTATGGCTAAGTAGTATTCCATTGTGTAGATATAACACATTTTCCTTATCCAGTCATGCACCAACGGACATTTAGGTTGGTTCCATATTTTGGCTTTTGTACATAGAGCTTCAATGAACATGGGAGTGCAGGTATCCCTTCAACATGATGATTTCCATTCCTTTGGATATATACCCAGTAGTGAGATTGCTGGATTCTATGGTAATTCTCACTGTAATTGTTTGAGGAACCTCCATACTGCTTTCCATAATGGCTGTGCTAATTTACAGTCCCACCAACAGTGTAGGAGAGTTCTCCTTTCCCTGCATCCTTGTCAGCATTTGTTATTCTCAATCTTTTTAATAACGGCCAGTCTAACTGGGGTGAGATGATATCTCAATGTAGTTTTGATTTGCATTTCTCTGATAACTAGGGATGCTCAGCATTGCTTCATGTACCTGTTGGCCTATTGTATGTTTTCCTTTGAAAAATGTCTTTTCATCACCTTTGGCCATTTTTTTAATTGGATTATTTGGGTTTTTACTGTATAGTTGTTTGAGTTCTTAGTATATTCTGGATATTAATCCTTTGTCAGATGTATAGTTTGCAAATATTTTCTCTCATTCTGTAGGCTGTCTTTCCAACTCTGTTAATTGTTTCCTTTGCTGTGCAGAAGCTTTTCAGATTGATATAATCACATTTGTTTATTTTTTCTTTTGTTGCTTGTGTTCTTGGGGTCTTATTCATAAAGTCTGTGCTCAGTACTACTTCCTGGAGTGTTTCCCCCATGTTTTCCTTTAGTAATTTTATGGTTTTAAGTATTATTTTTAAGTCTTTAATCCATTTTGAGTTGATTTTGGTATATGGTGAGAGGTACAGGTACAGTTTCAGTTTTCAACATGTAGATGTCCAATTTTCCCAGCACCATTTATTTTTTTGTTTGTTTTTTGTTGTTGCTTTTTTGTGACCGGTAAGGGGATCGCAACCCTTGGTGTGGTGTCGCCCGCACCACGCTCAGACAGTGAACGCAATGGCCATCCATATATAGGATCCGAACCCGCGGCGGGAGTGCCACTGCGCCCCCAGCACTGCACTCTCCCGAGTGAGCCACGGGGTCAGCCCCCAGCACCATTTATTGGAGAGGCAGTCTTTTCCCCGATCTATGTTCTTGCTCCCTTTGTCAAAATCAGTTGGCTACAAGTGTGTGGGTTGATTCCTGGGTTTTCTATTCTGTTCCATTGATCCAACTGTCTATTTTTATGCCAGTACCATGCTGTTTTGGTTACAATACCTTTGTAATATAATTTGAAGTCAGGTAGTATTATGAGACTGACCTTATTTTTATTGCTCAGGATTGCTTTGGCTCTTTGGGGTCTTTTCTTGTTCCATATATTATGCCACTGACCTTATTTTTATTGCTCAGGATTGCTTTGGCTCTTTGGGGTCTTTTCTTGTTCCATATGAATGTTAGGATTGCTTTTTCTATTTCTGTGAAGAATGTCATTGTATTTTGATGGGGATTGCTTTAAATCTGTAGATTACTTCGGATAGAATGTACATTTTCACTATGTTAATTCTTCCTATCCAAGACCGTGGTATGTCTTTCCACCTTCTTGTGTCCTCTTAAATTTCTTTCAGTAGTGTTTTTTAGTTCTCATTGTAGAGATCTTTCTCCTACTTGGTTACATTCATACCTAGGCATTTTATTTAATTGGCAACTATTGTAAATGGGCTTGCTTTCTTGATTTCATTTTCTGCTAGTTTGTTACTGGAGTATAAAAATGCTACTGATTCTGGGATGTTGATTTTGTATCCTGCAACCTTACTGAAATTGTTAATCTAGATATTAATCTTTTGTCAGATGTATGTTTTGCAAATATGTTCTCCCACTCTGTTGGTTGTCTTTTAACTATGTTAATTGTTTCTTTTGCTGTGTAGAAGATTTTTAGTTTGATATAATCCCACTTGTTTATTTTTCCATTGGTTGCCCATGCTTTTGGGGTCATATTCATGAAGTCAGTGCCCAGTCCTACTTCCTGAAGTTTTTCTCCTATGTTTTCTTTAAAAAGTTTTGTTTCAGGGTGTATATTTAATTCTTTAATCCATTTTGAGTTGATTTTAGTATATGGTGAGAGGTATAGGTCTAGTTTCATTCTCCTGCATATTGATATCCAGTTACCCCAGCACCATTTGCTGAAGAGGCAGTCTCCCCCAGTGTATAGGCTTGGCACCTTTGTCAAAGATCAGATGGCTATAGGTGTGTGGGTTGATTTCTGGATTCTCTATTCTATTCCATTGATCAGTGTGTCTGTTTTTATGCCAGTACCATGCTGTTTTGGTTATTATAGCTTTGTAGTATAGTTTAAAGTCAGGTAGTGTTAAGCCTCCAGCTTTATTTTTTTTTTGCTCAGCGTTGCTTTGGCTATGCATGGTCTTTTGTTACTCCCAATAAATATCTGGATAGTTTTTTTTCCATTTCTGAGAAAAATGTCATTGGAATTTTGATGGAGATTGCATTGAATTTGTAGATCACTTTGTGTAGTATGGACAT
>NW_007748816.1:7645-10329 GCF_000696425.1 Galeopterus variegatus
AGCATCTATAGAGAAGACTCTATGGTCCTTGTGTTTGATTTTATTAATATGGTGTATCACATTTATTGATTTGCGCATGTTGAACCCACCTTGCATCCCATGGATGAAACCCACTTGATCGTCGTGAATAATTTTATGTATGTGTTCCTGTATTCTGTTTGCCAGTATTTTATTGAGGATTTTTGCATCTATATTCATCAAGGATATCGGCCTGTAGTTTTCTTTTTTGGTTATATCTTTACCTGGTTTTGGTATCAGGATGATGTTTGCTTCATTGAATGAGTTTGGGAGATTTGCATCTGTTTAAATCTTTTGGAATAGTTTGTAAAGAATCGGTGTCAATTCCTCTTTGAATGTTTGGTAAAATTCTGCTGTGAATCCATCTGTGCCTGGGCTTTTCTTTGTTGGGAGCCTTCTGATAACAGCTTCAATCTCTTCTGTTGTTATTTGTCTATTCAGAATTTCTACATCTTCTTGGCTCAGTTTTGGTAACTTGTGTATGTCCTGAAATTTATTTATTTCCTCCAGATTTTCAAATTTGTTGGCGTATAGTTGTTTATAGTAGTCTCAAATGATTCTTTGTATTTCAGATCTATCAGTTGTAATATCAGCTTTTTCATTTCTAATTTTTGTTATTTGGATCTTCTGTCTTCTTTTTTTAGTTAGCCATGCTAATGGTTTGTCAATTTTATTTATCTTTTCAAAAAACCAACTTTTTGATTCATTGATATTTTGCATTGTTTTTTGGTTTCAATTTCATTTAGTTCTCTTCTGATCTTAATGATTTCTTTCCATCTGCTAACTTTGGGTTTGGATTGTTCTTGTTTTTCTAGTTCCTTGTAGAGGCATTAGGCTGTTCCATATATAGGATCATGTCATCTGCAAAGACGGACAGTTTGATTTCATCTTTTCTAATCAGGATGCCCTAGGGCCAGCCCGTGGCTCACTGGGGAGAGTGTGGTGCTGATAACACCAAGGCCACAAGTTCAGATCCCATATACGAATGGCCGGTTAGCTCACCAGCTGAGCGTGGTGCTGACAACACCAAGTCAAGGGTTATGATCCCCTTACCACTCATCTTTAAAAAAAAATAAAGCATTCCCTTTATTTCCTTCTCTTCGTTGATTGCTCTGGCTAGTACTTCCAGTGCTATGTTGAATAGGAGTGGTGAGACTGGGCATCCTTGTCTAGTTCCTGTTCTTAAAGGAAAAGCTTTCAGCTTTTCTCTATTCAAGGTGGTGGGTTTATTATATAACCCATGTGTCATTAAGTAGAATGCTGTTTAATTTCCATGTGTATAGTTTCCAGAATTTTGTTTGTTATTGATTTCTAATTTTAATCCATTGTTGTCTGAAAAAATATATGGGATAATTCCATTTTTTTTTTAATTTGTTAAGACTTGATTTGTGACCTAACATGTGATCTATCCTGGAGAATGATTCACATGCTGATGAGAAGAATGAATATTCTGAGGATGTTGGATGGAATGTTCCATAGATATCTGCCAAGTCCAATTGGTCTAGAGTATTGTTTAGATCTTGTGTTTCACTGCTGATTCTTTGCCTAGATGATCTGTCAAATATTGATGGTGGGGTGTTCAGGTCCCCCATTATTATGGTATTAGTGTCTATTTCCTTCTATAGGTCTAATAGAGTTTGTTTTAGAAATCTGGCTGCTGTGACATTGGGTGCATATATACTTATGATTGTTATGTCTTCTTGATGGATCAATCATTTTATCATTATGTAATGTCTCTCATTATCTCTTTTTATGGTTTTTAGTTTAAAGTCTATTTTATCAGATATAAGAAAAACTACTCCAGCTTGTTTTTCATTTCTGTCTGCATGGTAAATCTTTTTTTTTTTTTTTTTTTAAAGATGACTGGTAAGGGGATCTTAACCCTTGACTTGGTGTTGTCAGCACCATGCTCACCCAGTGAGCTAACCGGCCATCCCTATATGAGAACCGAACCCATGGCCCTGGTGCTATCAGCACCACACTCTCCTGAGTGAGCCACGGGCCTGCCCTGCATGCTAAATATTTTTCCATCCTTTCACTCTTATTCTATGTGAGTCTTTATGGGTGAGGTGGGTCTCTTGAAAGCAGCATATAGTTGGGTCCTCCTTTTTAATACAGTCAGCCAGTCTGTGTCTTTTGATTGGGGAGTTTAATCCTTTTGCATTAAGAGTTGTTATTGAAAAGTGTTGATTTACTCCTAGCATTTTATTGATTTTTGTTTGGCTGTCTTAAGTGTCTTTTGTTCCTTTCTTTCTGATGTACTGTTTTGTT
The DNA here is from genome assembly GCF_000696425.1 of Galeopterus variegatus. NCBI lineage: Eukaryota > Metazoa > Chordata > Mammalia > Dermoptera > Cynocephalidae > Galeopterus > Galeopterus variegatus. The sequence continues at coordinate 9,935 of NW_007748816.1, forward strand.
CTGTATTTGTTAGTTTCTTGGGTTGTAGGTAAACTTTTTTTCTCTCTTCATTGTTGGCATTTTTTATTTTACTAGTGGGTTTTGATTTTTCTTGAGTTTTTATGGCAGTAGTAGTTATTTTTCAGGTACCAAACCCAGTACTCCCTTGAGAATTTCTTGTAAGGGTGGTCATGTGGTGGTGAACTCCTGCAGTTTTTGTTTGTCTGAGAAATATACTCTTTGCCCTTCATTTCAGAAGGATAGCCTTACAGGGTAGAGTATTCTTGGCTGGCAATCTCCATCTTTTAGTATTTTGAATATATTCTCCCATTCCTTTCTGGCTTTTAGCGTTTGTGATGAAAAGTCTAATGTTAGTCTGTTTGGGGCTCCCTTATAGGTGATTTGATGCTTCTCTC
>NW_007748816.1:11329-11534 GCF_000696425.1 Galeopterus variegatus
CTTTGCCCTTCATTTGAGAAATATACTCTTTGCCCTTCATTTCAGAAGGATAGCCTTACAGGGTAGAGTATTCTTGGCTGGCAATCTCCATCTTTTAGTATTTTGAATATATTCTCCCATTCCTTTCTGGCTTTTAGCGTTTGTGATGAAAAGTCTAATGTTAGTCTGTTTGGGGCTCCCTTATAGGTGATTTGATGCTTCTCTC
>NW_007748817.1:0-556 GCF_000696425.1 Galeopterus variegatus
TGACAGCACCAAGCCAAGGGTTGAGATCCCCTTACCGGTCATCTATTAAAAAAAAAAAAAAAAAAATAAAAGTGAAGTCATCTTCTACGTACTACTTGTAACCAGCTTGTTTCATAACATATTATTTTTCTGTGTCATTAATTATATCAATCTTGTAAAAAAAATGGAGAATGAGAACAGAAAATAAGATGAAGCCAAGAATAAGGATAACACATAAAAGACATGATTATAAAATCTTGTACACTTGTCAGAGGTGAGCCACAAATTTGACTCATTTTCCAGCTGCTCATACAATTGATTTGATGAATGACCTGAATCTTAGTGTTCTGTGAAAAAAAACAACCAAGTTGTCTATTCAGCAGAAGTGCAGGTGTTCCAGGAACTTAGACCTGAGGGAAAGGCTTTCACTGGGTCCTTATAGGAAAGACCCAGTAAAGTAATGTGTAATATGGTGACTGATGTGCTCAACAACATCCCTATGGTGGTTTTATGGGATTTTTCTTTTTTTTTTTTTGTCTTTTTGTCTTTTTCCGTGTCCGGCAACGGATCGCAACCC
>NW_007748817.1:2011-3292 GCF_000696425.1 Galeopterus variegatus
GGGCTACTATTCTCTGTCCACAGAGCACTGCCTTTGGGCCAGAGATAACCACAGGGGGGACCAAGATACTCTTCAAAAGCATTTGGTGTCTTCTGTAGCACAGAGACAGCTGGGCAGTTAGGGCCCTGAAGTTCTGCATCATAGGACGGGCTGTAGACATTTTACGTTATGGAAAATTTAAAGCATATGCCACCAAGTGCTCTCCCTGGCCATTAAAATTATTATTCAAGTACACATTAGGTAATTTAACTTTAAGCAAATTAACTTCCTCATATATCCCCCAAGATAAGTGATTTCCCATTTGTGCCCCTGGCTGAGTGAGTTGATGGGTGTAAAGTTTCTCTCATGAGTCAGTTAGACGTGTTGACTTTGGGCAGTGGTCCTGTAGTGACTGATTTTTTGCTGCCTTATATTCCCTCTCAGCTGAGAGAAAAAAGGTCAACAACTATGAATATGGAGAGATTAATACTCTAGGCCTTTTATGGTCATTTAATACCTGTGCTTCACAGAAAAGCTGTCATCTGAGCATCCTTTTAGTGTCCATCTGACTGTGTTCCAGGAGGGGAAACTTGGGCAAGAAGGGCTAAACTTCTGTAAGTTGGAGGAGTGTTAACAGTGCAGCTGTTGAAGTTACTGTTGTGACTGCTCCAGCCAGAGCCCTGGCTCACAGGAGCAGCTGGCCCTGGCTCATCCACACTCACCCAGGTTATGGAGAGCCCAGCTAATGGGTTACCTGGTCAGGGAGGGGGGGAGGTAGGCTGCAGGCTTTGTGGGACCAGGGTGGGGTTTACTGGCCAGTCAATCAGTATCATTACTGGGGAAGGCTGAGTCTGGGAGTGGGTAAAGGTGGCCTGAAGGGGTGGGCATTAGGAGTAGGGCCCTTCTCCCTGCCAGCTGGTAGGTCCCAGGGGAGAGAGTCCAACTTGAAGGTTCCTGCAGGAGACCCAGAAGCAGATCTGTATAAAATCTGTGGTGGTCTCCAAGTTCCAATTCTGAAGCTTACTTAGCCCTTCAAGGATTATGAACCCACAAAGAGGTCAGGATATTTTCCACCATAGCTTCCAGACTCCATTTCCCTGGGAGTCAAAGGCTGTGAGACTCCTAGCATCAGCTTTGTGTCATTTTGAAATTCATTCATATTTTTTATTCTAAGTGGTGTCTAGGACTGTATTAGTCCATTTTGTGTTGCTGTAACAAAGTACATGGAACTGGGTAATTTGTAAAGAAAATGAAGTTTATTTGCTTACAGTTTCTGAGGCTGGGAAGTCCAAAGTCCATCTG